>NC_134535.1:110302993-110572030 GCF_050624435.1 Tenrec ecaudatus
GAGCCAGTCAAGGGATGATGTAGCAACGATGAAAAATACAACTTTCCTCTAGTTCCTAAATGCTTCCTCCCCCACTCCTCCACTCTCATGATCTGAAATCTCCTTTGCAAGTCTGGTTAGACCAGAGGATGTACACTGGTACAGATAGGAACTGGAAACACAGGGAATCCATGGATGATCCCTTCAAGACCAGAGCTGTGAGGGGCGATACTGGGAGTGTAGAGGGAGGGTGGGTTGGAAAGGGGGAACCAGTTATAAGGATCTACATGTGACCTCCTCCCTGGGGGATGGGCAACAGAAAAGTAGGTGAAGGGAGATGTTGGACAGTGTAAGATATGACAAAATTATAATTAAAAAATTATCAAGGGCTCATGAGGGAGGGGGGAGTGGGGAGGGAGGGGAAAAATGAGGACCTGTGCCAGGGGCTTAAGTGGAGAGCAAATGTTTTGAGAATGATGAGGACAATGAATGTACAGATGTGCTTTACACAATTTATGTATGTATGTATTGTGATAAGAGTTGTATGAGCCCCTAATAAAACTATTAAAAAATAAATTAAAAAAGAAGATAAAGAACTTCTTATTTGAAGTCTACAGTTTTTTAATAGAATTAATTTAAAAAAATCATTTTATTGGGGGCACATACAACTCTTACCATAATCTATAATACATCTATTGTATCAAGCACATTTGTATATTTGTTGCCATCATCTTTCTCAAAAGTTTTTCTTTCTACTTGAGCCCTTGGTATCAGCTCCTCATTTATTCCCCCTCCTTCACCACCACACCCTCATGAACCTGATAGAATTACTTTGACAAGTTATTACAGCTGTGGTCACATTTTGGACCATGTAAATTCTATCCTATAGAATTATCTCCCACCCTTCTAGTCTTAGAACTCAGCTAAACTCAACAGGATATGATTTCTCTGTGGAGTTGGCTCTTTTTAGTATTAGTGTGTCACTTCTCATTTATCAGAACCTTTGTTATAAATAAAAAAAGGAATGCCCTGACAAGGAAGAGGGTGGAGAGACATGAGTGAGACAATTAAATCAAGGAGTTTCAGGACCCATGTCTTCAAGGGTTCTGTCAAAATTTTGTAATTCTAGATGTGCAGTGAAACGACCTTTGTGCCACCGGGAATTGGAGCAGCTAAGATATCTGATAACACAAATCCTATTTATTATTTGGATAGATTATCATCATTATTTTATTTCCCTTTGTCTTTATTTTTGAACTTTTCCCCACCCTGTATGCTACCTACTTTTGTTACCTCTTGTTTTTTTCTCTTTTAAAAATCCCTCTAGTTTGCTATCAATAGCAAAAATAGCCACTATGACACCATTCCCCATTTTTATGTCCATAAAATGACTATAAAAGCTACCACTGATAGAACAGCAATAATGTTCCAGGTACTTTTCACATTTTATCCCTAAATTTAAATAAAATTCTCTAAGGTAGTTATTATTGTCTCTGTTTACAAAGGGAGTGTAAGATGCCACAATCTAGCAATTTCATCACACTCTACTCATATTTATAACTTCATATTAAAGTCTAATCCATTCCTGTTTAATTTTTTATTTTACATATATAATACAATTATCCGTCTGATATATTTTGAGAAAAGCTTTGGTGCATACTGGTTATGCATTGGGCTGTGAACAGCAAGTTCCAGAGTCTGAACCACTAGGGACTCTAGGAAGAAAGACGAGGCTTTCTTGTCCTGCAAACAGTTGAGGTCTTGGGACCTCACAGGAGCAGTGCTACCCTGTCCTGTAGGGTCCCTCTGAGTCTGTTCTGACTCGAGGACAGTGAATTTGGTGATATGCAAAGAAGGTCCTTATTTTTATCCTGTGGATTACAGAGAAGACTTGTGCATTCTTGTCCTTAGGTAGTTTATTGGTCAGCTCAGGAGATAATACCGGTGTAATCAACTAGGAACCCTGGGGTGGGGTGAGACTGGGGGGTGGTGGTGTAGTGGTTACGTGTTGTACTGCTAACTGCAAGATCCATATGTTGAAACCACCAGCTGCTCTGAGGCAGAAAGATGGAGCTTTCTACTCCCATAAAGAGTTACAGTTGTAGAAACCCACAGGGGCAGTTCTACCCTGTCCTATAAGGGTGCTCTGAGTTGGAATAGACTCTTTGGCAGTGATTTTGGTTTTAATATACATAATCAAAATGCAAGGTAGAAACTGAGAAATTCTTAAAGGTATATTAGACGGCTCACTGAACAGTACCAACGAAACAAATAAGCTAGTGAGCATTTGTTGAATGACTGCGGTGAATGATTGAAGATACATCTATTGCAAGAGAATACAGATAAAAGTTTATGTAAATTCAGAAACAGCAGGAGTATCATGAGAGGCTTCCTGGTAATATTTCAAAGATAAAGAAATATAGTAATGACAATTTGTTATAGTAATGACTTTATTCACTGACCAAAATTTTCATTTAACCAACAAAACAGACACAAAAGCAAACATTTCTTTACTTGGTATAATATAAAATAAAACTCTCTAGAAAACATAAATGAATTTGGGAAGAAGGAAAATAAAAGGTAGCTACCAGCTGTCTTCCAGTGTTGAAAATACTAAAAAAAATGTTTTAATGTTCAAATGTTCTTCCAATTTAAACTTAAAAGAAAACAGCACAATAAAAAACAACCTTAAATTAGGTTTGGTGAAACCTATTATAGTAACTATCAAACAAATTAATCATATTTTGAAAATCAATATTTTTCACATAAATTGCTTGTCCAGTTCCTAGACAAGTTGAGTCAGCATGAGCCCACAGAATAGAGACCATAGTGGAAGGAGAAGAAAAAAAAAACATTTTGCATGTCAAATAGAGAAATGGTGAGAATCTTGGTGTCTGCTAAGCTTTAATTCAAATCTTAAATATACTCTTTGTAAGTCTGTGATCATGGGCAAATCAGTTCACTTTCTATTATTTAGTTTCTACCAGTAAATCAATATAACAATATCCATATGTGGTTGAATTTGTTTCTCTAGTCTACCCTGACAAACACATTATGGTATCTTGGGAGTGGGGTACTAGAGAAACAAATCATGAAGCTGGAGAGTGGATCCTTGTTTGATTTCTGCCTCCTGGTAGTGCTTTTCCTTTGGTTAGTCAGAAGTCAGCTATGTCCATGAAGTTTACTGAGTTGTTTTTTGGAAAGAATATGGGAAGTTAAAGTTTTTTTGTTGTTGTTATTCCTGTGTGAAATGGCAAAAATGAATGTTGTTAATATATATTTTGAGCTCAGGTTTAGAGATCATCCCTTGAATTTCTCAGAGACCCTACTGGTTAGAGAAAATGACTGACAGGAAACCTGGATCTGGTTTAATGCTCTAAGAGGCCTAATCCCATATTTTGTATTAGTGGAATAGTTCAGATAAGGATTAAGGTAAATTAAATAAGGATTGAACTTGACTGTTTTAAGAATTGAGTTTTGAGAATCCGATTCTACTTTGTTTATACTGATTTCTTCTGCTTATTATTGTTGATATAAGGATATAGAGAAATTACTTTGGGAACTTTGGGAACTATGAAAATAGACATCTTGTAAGCCCACTTGCCATTCATTTGATCTTTAGATGGGTTTAGGACACACCTGCAAAAAAGGTGCTGAAAAGATAGGCCCCATCCAGTACTTTGGAGTACTCAGGACATTTGCATTCCTTGAGACATGCTTGGGAGCTGTTGACAGATTAAATCAAAAGGAACACTTTTGCTTTTTGAAGTTTGGACTTTAGTAGTTTTTTCAGAAACTGGAAAAAATCTGGAACCATGAAGAAAACTCCTCTCTAGGACAGAACATTAAAGGAAGGCTGTGGGCAAGCTCAAATGCTTGCTAGGAGATCATCTGGATCCACTTGTTGAGTGGAAGGGTCAGAAATGCATCAATAAAGAGATGGGCTGAGTCTGGTCACTGACACCTGTGGACCTGGTTACAGAAACTAGAGAAGATAAGAGCAGGTTGGCTAGTCTGAAGTTCATGACCTAGCAAAAGGGGACTAGGCTTTACAAAATTTGTGATGGGGCCCATGGTCTAAATGCAAGGAGATTCATGGACACCCTAGGGAGGCTAAGTGAGGCAGCCCACTCTGAGCTGATCAGAACCTGACCAGATGAAGACAAGATTTTTGTGTCTCTGAACTGGTGCCTATGGCTGCAGATTTTATGGAGGGTCTGTCCTGATTTGACTTTGCTTATGGACGTGGATTTTGCAAGTTTCCAGCTGGAATGAAGATTCTTCGTGTCGAAGAATATAATTGTCTCCTCAAAGCACTGGGTTGATGTAAGTGGGCAGTATAGAAATTGGGTACCCCAAATGGGGCAGATAAAGACATGAAATGGTTGGCTTATAAACTTTTATAGGTGTTGGAATGTATTCATAGGATTATAGGAATAACGAGTAGGTATTAGTTAACTGCAATTGTTAGGCATAGAATATTTTTGTTTTGTTCACTTATAGAATTCTATGTTTAAATGAGAGTGTCACATATTAAATTGTATGCATTTTAGTTTTATCCTGTTAGGTACAGATGTGATTTTATTATTATTTGTTTGAAAATTAGATATAAAGAGTTGTGTGAAAGTGTTATATTGAGAAGGTATGGTCTGTGGTGGTTATATAATCTGTTGTCAATTTGAGAGGATTAAGAGTGAAGGGGTGAAAACTAGCCTGTCAAGCATTGTATAACCAATGAGGCCTCTGTGAGGGCCTGGTCTTCTCCTCAGGATTCTGGGAATTCCTGTATATCCTCCTTGGAGGTGGGAGACACTTTCTCTCTCTGCTCACTCCCTAAGAGACACTGTACTGATAAGACACATGACACTATGCTGATAGACCCCATGCCCGGGAACTGGAAAAGCCACATGGAGACCCCCGCCAGTGATGAGATGCTTTTACCGCCACTGGATTCACAAGACATTGCCCCCACTGGCCTGTGATCTTCCTGCATTCTGTGCCATTGCATGTGTTTTGTGAGTTTGAAGAGGACTTTATAGATTGGTATCAGACATATGGGCTAATATTAGACTTATGCACTTTTTGATCTATACGGGGCTGGGCTTTTTTCTCAAAATTCAACTGCTCTTGTATATAAAGCTCTTTCTTATACACATATGTGTCCATGAATTTGTTTCTCTAGTCTGCCCTGACTAACACACCATCTCATGGCATTTTCATGAGAAATGATAATAATATATATGTTTGCCTATATAAGTACAAGGGGTACCTCCCCTACCAAAAGGGAAAGGCTCCTATGGGCAGAGTTTTCATAGTATGTATTTTTCCCGCTAAGTGAGCATCGAGCAGCTCTCTTTGAGTTAGTGCAACCAGTGGCTTCACCTGGTAAGGTTCTCTCTAGTCACAGTGAATTTTTTTGTAAAAGAAATTTCACTCAAACCTTGTGTTTCTATGATGGCTGATTTCAGATAGCATGCAGCTGTTACATTTTGTTTCTCGCTGGGAAAAATGCAGCAGAAATGGTTTTGATGTCGAAGAGCTTACAACAACAGCTCTACAGGAAAAACTCAAGTATATGAGTGGCTTTCTCATTTCAGAAGAAATGAAATGTTGATTCTTGACAAACCTCGTTCTGGATATCTGTCAGCTTCCTGAATGGATGAAAGTTGACAAAATTCATGCACTTGTGCTTGAAGAATGACTGTGGACCAGTGAAGAGGTGGGGATGTTATCTGCACTCTCTTGGAGCTCAGTTCAGCGAATTGTAACAGATTTGGGAATGCAAAGGATTGCAGCAAAATTTGTGCCTCAGGTTCTGACTGACCGGGGAAAAAGAGCGTCAAGTGGAAACAGGGCAGGAGTTGAAAGAACAGCTCAGAAGTGACCCAGATGTTGTTTCCAAGGTCATTACTGGTGATGAGACATGGTGCTATTCTTTTGACCCTGAGAGCAAACATCAATCAAGTCAGTAGAAAACACCATCGTCCTCTCACCCCAGCAAAGATTGTCAAGTGAAATCAAAGATCAAGATGGTGCTCATTTGTTACTTGTTTTTCTGATGTGAGGGAGATAGGTTGCTTTGGGAAAAAAATCAGGTTTTGGGGGTACCCCTCATGTATATGTGTGCACACACATACTATGCACGCACACAGTCACTTTTATTTTAATTATTTCCTGGTTTCTCACATCTTCTTGAAAATATTAGTAGAGGTTTCATTTAACCATCTGTGAAAGGAAGGTAACAGAGTTTTACAAAGCCCTTAGGTTTGGGGAGTATAAGGACTAATGATTAAGAGCATAACTCTTACAATTTGGCCATCCTAACCTTAGCATTGCAGAGCATTTGGTCCATCTGGTTGATAGACGCATGCCAAGCACCTAAAGAGCATCTGGAACACAGTAGATGCTCAGCTAAGATGTGGAATAAACACAAGTGGGACTTCAAAAAGCTTGTGGTAAATTTTCATTCCACTTTTTTCCCACAAAAGTTTTGAGCCTCCTTATGTTGAAGTTAAAAATCTTGCCCCCACCACTTACTAATTGTAAGTACTAATTGTGTGACCTCTACTGTAATATTTTCCCTCCACCTCATTTGTAGAATAGGAATAACAATTTATTTTAAAGGGTTATTATGACGACTAAGTCCAATAATATACATAAACAAGCTTAGAATATGCTATACCTATAAGACTGAGTTGGAAGGCAGTGGATGGTCAGCAATGAGTAGAAGTAATCCTAACTTCCAAGGAGAGCTGGTTGCAGTGTGGGCTAAGTATTGGGCTGCTAAATCACCATGTGCTTGGTGGGAGAAAGACAAAGCGATAGACTTCCACAAAGATCTCCAGTCTCAGAAGTCTTACCCAGGGGCCACTGTGAGTGAGCATGAGCTCAACACTGGGTTTTGGGTCTGGGACACTGAATCACACAACTTAAACCAAGTTCAAGTTGAACTGAGCAAATAGATAGGACATTCACATCTTCAGACTTGGAATCTCTCATTGAAAACCTATTAAATGTTCCCTCAAGTACCTTGCAGACCTCTACTCTGGACGGGTGCACTTCCCCTCCACACCAACTGGCCCAATGCTGTTTTGCTGTTGCAAAACGGTCCTTGTGAGACATGTATTGTAGAGGGAAAGGGGAGACCCCCTCTACAAGGGCAAGTGAAGGACCAACATTTATTGCACAGCAACCCTTGCAACCCAAATCCTACCTGTGTTCACGGACATGATCTCATTTCGTCTTCACAGCTGCTCGCCGAGGCTTCGTTGCTATTTTTATGCTACATCCGAGGGGGTAGAAGCTCAAAAGAGCTTAAGATAGGCCACCCTGGTCAGTGTGCCGTAAGCTGCATGGATGTCCCACTGGACTTCAGTGAGGTTGGATACATATGCGTCCACCCCCTCTCCCTAGTCTTTGGAGGGGTTTTGCCCTGGAACAGAAGGAAAGCTACTCAGTTGTCAGAAGCTATAAGAGTAATCAACAGCAAAACGGTGGGCTTCTCCATGGAGAAATAGAAGTGTTTTAATCTTTGTCCTTTAGATTTCAGATTAACAGTGATACATAAAGATTCGGATTTCTGATCCATACTGCAGCTTTTCACCTCATACGTATTTCTACACTGTGACTGTGTTAGTTAGGGTTCTCTAGATAAATAAAATCAGAACACTTATGATTTTAGATGATAGATAGGTAGGTAGGTAGGTTTATACAGCGAGAAGAAATATAATGGATAATTAGTTCACACAGCAGTACAGAGGGCTCTTTTCAGCTCACTGTCATAGAACAGTTAATATATTGTAGGTCCTTCAACTCAAGCAAGCTGCAGGTCCAAGGTCAAAGAAACACAGCAGAGTCTGTCCTAAGGCCAGACAAGCAGAGTCCGACCACAGACAGCAGGGCGGTGGGTGGGTGGGGGGCGGGGGGATGTTGAGGTGGGTCAGCAACAGTCAGTAGCACAGAAGCGTAGTGAAGCGGGGCCCCATGGGGTCTTGAGTTCCAGTGGTTTATTGCGCTTTGACGTGATCCACCAGCAGCCTGGCAAAGCAGTTCTGGAAGAAGCCTCAAGCTCTAGGGATGCACAGCAAGGTGACACTACCCATGGGTTGGCTCAGCCCACAGGTCGTGCAGCACACAGGTAAGGCAAAGAACTAGCTCAAATGTCAGCATGCTGGTCTGATCACCAGGGGACAAGAGACATGGGATGCGGGCCTCAGAAAGCATTTCTCTCGGATGCCTCCAGTCAAGCTGCGACCTGATTAGATCCTGCCCATGTGTGCATTAGTGGGCGCAATAAACCTAACTATCACGGTCACCAGGGAGAATAGCAGGTTTGGCATCAACTGAGATGCTATTGCGATCCTGCACAACTGAGAAGAGGTGAAGACTTGGCTGAAATTTGTAAGAAGCTGCCGTTACTGACTCCGACCCAGCATAGGTGTCTTTCACATCAGTAGTAAATGCCCAAGGGCATTGGAAGCACCAGGGGAGTTTCCTCTGGACCTCATTACTCTGAGGTTCCTTTAGCAGCAAGAAAATGTGTTGTTGTATTATAAATGATTCCTTCCAAGGCATGATGGGAGGCCTACTATAGATTCCTTACCAAATAGGCACTTTCCACATATTCAAAAGCAGATGTAGACAGTCCTCTAAAATTGCACAATGGCCATCAACAAGCCTCTTCACAGACTTGCCCTTTTATATTCTATTCGACTCAGCTGAAGAACACCTGGACTGCTTTCCAAGTGATTCCGCTTGTAACCTGTAAAACATACATTTGTATTCTCTGGTCCTTATTACCTGGCCTTCTTATAAAAAAGTATTGGGTTGTATTTGGATAGCAGAGTGAATCAGTCAATATGCAATCCTCAGGGAGGAAATTCCTCTATAAATATCAGCCAACCCATCCATAACTATTTAATCTTTTAGGAAATTGAGGTTTGTGCCCAATTCAGCTAATAAAAACTGACGTAGTTTATTTCCTTCAGGATATTAATAGCAGGGCACATGCTAGCACTGATTTACTAATATTGTCTCTCAGAAATACATTCTACTGTTAATAACTAAAGCACTGAGCTCCTTCATGGCTCTGAATGAGTACAGTTACTTAATCTATTTATCTCCTGATGAACAGGAGTTTCAGAGTGCTTATCAAAGCATATTTGTGCCTCATAAGTGAATTTTTTATTTGATTTCTAGATTTCTCTTATTGGAAAGGCCAGAGACTGTGGGTCACTATGAACTATTGATAAACATTTTAGAGCAGAGAAGTTTTAGTCAGTACATTCATTGTCCAAGCACTGTAGTTTTAAAAATGACATGTATGCCCATGCTGTTAGGTTGACATTTAATACCTTGTTGTATTCTCCCTTTTGACCCATCTTAAAATTTGTTGTTAAATTTATTATTTTCTGCTTTATTTTTGTTTGAGTTTTTTTGTGTTTTCTTTTATTGTTGTTGTTTTGATGTGATTTTCTTTCTATGAAATCCTGGCTGGGTAACTCTCTAGAGACAGTAACTAAATTAATAGTGTCTTAAGGTTATGGCAAGAATAGCTGAGGGAAATGGGGAAATACATTTTTAAAGTATTAATATACAGTAGTATAGTTTCATAAAAGTAATTAAAATTTAAATATATTGATAGTTTTAGTGATATTTTGATTTTTAAATGAATGTTAAAATATTCAGTTTATGTATTTTAAATGTTCTAAATGCATTGTGTATGGTAATGGGAAAGGGAAGAAGGCGGACATATTTTAGCATCATTATTCAAATGGAAGAGCATTTCCCCCCAACAAGATTGAGAAACATGATTATTTTTACTTGTCCCATTCAAGCAGGAAATCTATTTTCATGGAATTTACTCAATCCCACATATGGATGAAATTTAGTTTTGTTTCAATAATAATTTTATAAAATACGTTTTACTTGCATGAAATATCAATGATATTGTTCTATAATTTGAACATTCTGTCGGACCACCTTTCTTTGCAATGCGCACAAATATGGATCTCTTCCTGTCAGTTGGCCAAGTAGCTATTTTCCAAATTTCGTAGCATAAACGACTGAGTGCTTCTTCAGCTGTCTGAAGGATTTCAAGTGGTGTGCCATCAGTTCTGGAGCCTTGATTTGGGATCCTCCTTTCAGTATAGCCTGAACTTCTTCTTTTAGGATCATTGGTTCTTGATCATATGCCACCTGTTGAAATGATGGAATATTAAACAATTTTGTTCAGTGACTCTACATAGTCTTTCTATCATCTTTGATGATTTCTGCATCATTCAGTATTTTGTCCATGGAGTCATTCAATATTGCAACTTGAGGCTTGAAGTTTTTCTTTAGTTCTTTCAATTTAGGGTATGGTGAGTGTGTTCTTTTGGTTTCTAATTCTAGGTCTTTGTGCATTTCATTTTAATATTTTACTTTGCATTCTCCAGCTGTCTTTTGAAAGTTTCTGTCCAACAATTTTATTCCAGCATTTCTTCGATTTGTCTTAGCTGCTGTGTAATTAGGAGCAAGGTTCAGAATCTCTTCAGACATCCACTTTGCCCTTTTCTCTCTTTCCTGTCTTTTTAATGAACTTTTGCTTCTTTAGAGGCCAGGATGGTGTAACTCAGTCTCATGTACTGTGGACGTGTCGTCAAGAGCCACTCGTCCCCAGAGAAAGACATCGCGCTTGGTAAAAAGCGGAGGGGCAGTGAAAACGCGGAAGGCCCTGTGCCAGTTGGATTGGCCCAGTGGCTGTAACAATGGACTCCAACAGCAGAGCACTCGTGAAAATGGCGCAGAACCAGTCAGTGTTTCATTCTGTTGTACATAGATTCACAGGGAGCCCGAACCTACTCAGTGGCACCTAACCACAATACTTTTTGCTCATTGAAAAATGGGGTATAACCTTGTCTTGGCGAACTCTATGATGTCAATTGACCTTGATGTCCCCGACTCATTCTCTCAAGGTGTTTGGTTATGTCTAATAAAGGTGCATAACTTTGCCTCCTGTAAGAACCACCATGCCCCTGGATATACCAAACATCCTCTGACAAATCTGTATACAGTTTTGAGTAGACTCCAGTTCTTTCTCTTCCACCTGCTCAGCCTGTGTGTCTGTTCATACATCTATTCACAGATCTCAGTCATTGCAGGATGGTGTATATAAAAGTATTTACTTCTGATGCCTTTAACTCCTGAAAACCTCCTACTGTCTTTCCTTGTTTTCATCATGTTTTG
This sequence comes from Tenrec ecaudatus, assembly GCF_050624435.1. Lineage (NCBI taxonomy): Eukaryota > Metazoa > Chordata > Mammalia > Afrosoricida > Tenrecidae > Tenrec > Tenrec ecaudatus. The sequence continues at coordinate 110,314,199 of NC_134535.1, forward strand.
CTAACCTTTCTCCCTTTGGATAGTGGCTTCTCCATCATCTACATGGACACTCCTCTACCCTCATTGAAATCCTGGTTAGCATTTTTTGGGGGGGCAGGGGTGGCTTGAAACAATGGCCATCTAGTGTTTCATGGGTTCTGAGGTCAGACGTGGAGAAACAGCTCAACGCAGGTCTCCCCGGCTGAAACCAAGGTTTCACAGGAGTTGCTAAAGCACGGCAAGCCCAGGACCCTTCGCCCAAATCAATGATTGTCGACAGAATTCAGGTATTTGGGATTGCAGGACTGAGACCATCAGGAGCCCAGGTTGTGAACCGGGACCGCATTTGCTGCGATCTGCTCAGTTGGCCATTTGAAACCACCAGAAGCTCCTCGGGAGGAGGGCTGGGCTTTCAACTTCCAGAAGCAGTTCGGGTCACTAAGAGGCAGCGTTGACTGGACGACAGCTGCTTTTCTGGGGCCTTTGGCCACTCGAGCTGCCTACGGATGCCTGCCACGTGGCCCCTCCACAACATGGCAGTGTGCTCCTTCAAGGTCAAGAAATCTTCGGGGCAGTTTGCAATTTCTCCCCTAAAGAAAGCCTTTAAGGGCTTGCCCAATTAAGTCAGGTTCTGGCAATCTGTTCTTTTGTGAACTCAAAGTCAACTGGGTTGAAAGACAAATTGGGAAATTGAAATAAATTATAAAGTTGAAGAACAAAGCTATTTATGAATGTGATAATAATTCTGTACAAAGGAAGCATCAAAAATTCATGGAAAAGTGAATGAAAAGATTATGGAATTTTCCCATAAAGTATGTGAAGCCCTCACTGTGTTTATGTGAGTCACTTGTATGACTAATTTTAAACAAATAAGTTTAAAAGATTGTATTTTAATTGTCTAATTTGAATTTTGGGTTCAATTTCAAAATATCTCAGGAAGTAATTTATAACCTAAATTCCCTGAAAATATCTGTTCCTATCTCTATACTGTCACATATACTCACATAGATAAACAATTCACAAGGAAATATTTTCATGTAAAAAAACCAAATCAATGAGTCAGATTGTCACAAACACCAACACGGCTTTCTATTATATATATGCATATATGTGTGTGTGTATGTATACATATATATGTGAGTGCTTTCAGCATAATAATGCAATAATAATAATGGAGCAATGTTAGCAGCTCATGAATTAATACTATATCCAATGGTACTTAACCAACAGTTAGGGAAGAATGAAGACCTTGATCTGTTACAAGCAAAGCATTTTATGTCCAATGCCAGAATTTCCTTATAAACAAACCAAAACCCAAATGCATTACACACATGTAATTTCTTACAGAAATCTGCGATCAGTTTAAATAAGAAAATGGGTCTCCAGGCGTCCGGGACCTTTTCATTGAAGATATGAAGATTAGTAGCCACACAGCTGCCTTTCTAGCAGCCTGGGTAAGAAGATGACTGAGGCTGGGAGTCACTTACGCAGGATAAAGGCCGCTGATTAAAGCTAACTGTTGGTCTTACAAAATGAGACCCTCATGGACACAAATTGCTTTTATGTTTTTAAATAACCCTTTCGCACCAGTAAGTAAAAAAACAAAACATAAAAAGGCTTTTAAAGACTATTTTGATAGAGTCAGAGGCAGGATTTTATCTATGGATTTCATTTTTGAGATCAAATGCACAAAGCAATTGCTTAACAAGGGTACTTATACATACTGGTTTTCTAATATCAGAACCACATAATTTTACTGTTAGCTGATTATAATTTGCCAACTTTCGAATTACCCTTTTCTCCTTAATTGCAAACTCAGGTCCTATTGACATGAGTGATAGAAATGAAGCACATCTCTAGTTTAGAAGGAGTGCCTTTCCCCCGGGTACTTTAATTAGTAATAGATTTAGAATAATTCTCAATACAGTAGTTAGGTGTGTCTGACAGGGGAACGATGGGGCACACAGACTCATATAATCACACTAAACTTTACAAAGGCACTGTTCAATCATACAGGAAATCACTGGAGTACTTAGACATAAAACAATGAGAGCTGTAGAACTGTGTTGGCCTCTACCGGGGCAAGTAATTCAGTGGTGTCTGTTCAAGCCCTCAGCTGTATTCCTCTTGCCATATGTATTGGTGCCCACACTGGAAGGTGGGAGAATGGCACCCAGATGCTTGCCGGATCGACCTAAAATACTTGCCAGGCATTGCATCACACAAGTGGCAGTGTTGCACTTCCGTTTTTCTACCTGGTGGCTGCAGACCTCACATTGGGATGGCCACAGCTATAGGATGAAACCTGACGGAAATATTTTCATTAATTAAGTACATTTTTTTCAGGAAAATATTTGGATGATGGTCAGATTTTTAGAAAAATTATAAAGTAACATTAATTTTTGATCAGAAGATGATTAAATGATTAGTGTTGCATTCACTGTATGAGTTTTTCTTTAGAAATTCAAAATAAGCTCTAGACAGTGCAGAGAAAATGATCTTTTAAATATTCTGGTAAATCTCAGTGATAAATTTAATTTCCCATACAAAAAAAATGGATTAGCCACAGTTAAGCATTCAACTACTAATGAAAATGTTGGACATTAACGTTCAAGTGTTCCCAGAGGCACCTTGGAAGAAAGGTCACAGATCACAGAATTGGAAGCCCTGAGGAATGTACTTCCCATGGTGTTGTGGAATTAGAATCAAAGGTTTACCTTTAAGCTAGAGCACATGGAAAAATTAACAGCGTATTCAAATCTCAACTATTTTCAGTAAGCAGTAGTAGATTTCTATTGTTAAATTCCCTGAGATAATTGCATTGGGACTAAGAAGCATTATAAAGCCTCAAGGAACCCAATGTATCCCTTGCACAGGCACTCTGGGAATTCTACTACTCATAGCATAAATCCATGATTATCATCTTCCTCAGTTCCCGTGCTTTTGACAACTTTAATGGAGAGACTAAGCTAACTGTTAAAATCAGAAAGACTTTTTAGTGTCAGTAATATTAATATGCATCACCTTCATCTAGCTACTTGGAATAATTACACGATATTATGAGAACTCAGAAATTATAATCATGATTCATTTGAAATTTAATATGTATTTCTAATTTCAGAAATTATTTATATCACTATATTTTTATATTACCCTTTGTTTATAACTGTGATTTCAAAATGGGATTGTGAACAGATACCAAAGAATAACATTACTTCCCCTTGGCAGATATCTCAGGAAGCTAGGAAAATATTTTAGTTTCATTTCCATAGAAATGAAAGTATTGGTAAAATATAGGGTCGGTGTAAAGTGGGAAAGAGATGATTGAGCGGCTAAAAGTCAATGTGAAGCAGCTAGCAGGGATAGATAATTTAGATAAAAATTTAATAAACTACTTCAGTGCACTCAGTTGTATATGGAGTAGTTTGTTATCTATATTTCTGTACAGAGCTAGCATAAGGGCAAACATGAAAGTTTTATCTGAAATTTCAGGGCTTTTACTCCCCGATTTCTTCTAAACTACAGGAAATTCTTACAGTCTCTTGAAGTGGATATATCTTGAGTGTAAGTGTAGGTTCACAAGCCAACCATTCAGGCAAAAGAGACCACTTTGAGATCTAATTAACCAACCTGCATATTAGTTTTATGCACACTATCTGCTCCATTATTTCTTTCTCTTAGCAAGTGTCCTAAGCATGACCAATGAGCATTTGAAAAATGCTTTCATGTACAAGGGGCGAACCAACAACTACATACATTGGACATAAAATGTGTAAAGATGATATACTTCTCTGGAAAAACAGCTGGAATTGCAAGTTGGCCCAGACATTTCAGTCTAATGCATGTAAAGCAATAACAGAAATAAAGGGTCAAATTGACAAAGTTTAAAAGGGTGCATGTCCCAAAATACATTTGGAAATGCCTGGGACAGAGTGTAAAATATTCTATGTGCTAAATATCTGAGAAGCAAGTGGATAATTGGTCTCAAGGTTAACAAACAATCTTAAAATAGTTCTTTCGGCTATTCACCTAGAGGTAGGAGCTTCAAATTCATCAGAGTCCAAGGGAGAAAGACGGGAAAACCTGCTGCTCCAAAGATTTGAAACCTTGGAAAGCTTATGGGACAGTTAGTAATTTTCTATCCTCATGGATGACCATGAGCCGGAATGGACTTAATTGCCAGGTATTTGGCTTTTAAACTGAGGTATGATACTTAGAGGGTCATTTCTCTACTTAAAAGACATATTTAGTCTTCAGTTTTGTAGTTTCCTTAACTGTGAAACTCGCTTCCTAAACAAACATGTTTTTCTAAGAAGACTATTCAGCACATCCAAGATTCTCTCCAATAGAAATATTAGGATAACAAAGGTGACAGACATGACTAGTTCCTACCTTGAGGTGCCGTTCTTCATCGATTACCTGGGCAGACATAGCCTAATAGCTAATGTTGACCACCTCGAAGCATCTAGAACCCACTGTCGGCCACTGGATTCCCAGTCCGAGTGTCCCTCTTGGACAGAGGAGACTGCTCCGTAGGGTTTCTGAGGCCATCGAAAGCAGACGGCCCCATCCTCTGCCTTGGGGTGGAATAGTGAGTTCAAACCACCAACCTGTCTCTTAGCAGCCCAGCCCTGCCCAACGCTGACAGTTTCTCTTGGAAGCACATATATACCTGGATATTCTTGACGAAGAGATTTGAAACAGTGATGCCGATAGGTTAAATTATAATCCTACAATCTCTCTCTTTAAAATCACCTCATTTCCCAGGGGTTTTAAAATCCCCCGTGCTGCCCAGGTTCTCTTATTTGGTAAGCTCCCATGGTGAGCTTAGCTGGGTCTTCGTATAATTATGATTTTGACTACCCTTGGATTACATGACAGGCAGATATTTACAAAACAGTGTAAAATAATTGGTAGGCAAGCAATCCTTTTGTCTCAGTCATGCACACAAAGATTAAGTAACTGTTTGGGGGGTGCATTTCTTTGTAAAATCAATTTGCCATGTCTTTATCCCCTCTTATGTAAGTATTCAAACTTGGACTGTTTTACCAAAGGAAGGATAGAATCTCCTGTGTGAAATGTCATGGAATGCTAAAACTTTATTACCTTTACGTTTTAAAGATATTTAAAGTTTGGGGACTTTCTGACAGACATTGTCAGCTTTGAGAGAGTTTTAAATGACACTACACGGTTGCCCAGCACAAGATGACAGTGGTCCCTCTTAAAAAAATGAACAAAGAACAAAGACACTAACTTCCAGAAACACACTAGGAAGCAATTTTTAGACTATTAAAGAAACATTTCTAATGACTCAAAGTAAAAGATTGTGAAACGAATAAAAAATAACATGATGATAAATAAGGTTATGTATGATCTTATTGCTGAATGAATTTCACTTCACTATTGATTGATAAGTAAACAGCCATGAAGACAATTTGCTTAAAGATACATAGCAAATGTCTGTAATGCATGAAAGATTCACTATATTGACAGAAATGCTAGGTAATGCTGCTAATTTCCCTGTCACCCTTCAATTGTTCTGCTAGATTATAAATAACTTCATGCTACTATAAATGTTATTTTTATCCATGAAAATGCTAATTAGAAACTACAGTCAGTTCTGGGAAGAACACCCTGTAAATTAGATAAGTTCTGAAATGTCAAGAAAATCGTCTATTTATCCTGTTTGTTAAATGGAGGTGTAGTAGAAATCTTTGTATACAGGTACAAACATTTATTTTCACCCCCAGCCCCACCAAAAAAAAAAAGACAAAGCAAAGGAAAATAAACTCACGACGGTGACCATTTTAATGTGAAGCAAACTCTTTTCTAAAGTAAATTTAATAATTTTCCTTAGTTTCATGGTCTGTTAAGTCCACTCCCATAAGACTCTGGATTCAACACTGATTTAGGCATTACCAAATCCTTGTTATTTTATTTATAACATATGTATGGAACTAGACTTAAGCATTTGAAGTACAAGGTGAATTAAAATTTTAACTGACACCACACCTTTCAAATGATCTCTTCCTAGGAATTCCTGATGTGAATGCTACCTCATTATATTTTCAAGAAGCATTAATTTACATTCAGAGCAGCTCAGAAGTAATCTCGTGGAGATTGGTTTTAAAATAGATGTACAATTCTGCTTCATAAACAGGACAGCTAGCAATATGGAAGAACTCCCTCACAGCAGATGGATTCTAACTTCTTAAGGATTTAACTTGTTCCCTGGTTATTTTCATGTATTTCCATTTCTAGGAGATATACATGTTGTGGATGTTCTCAAATCTCTCTGAGACAAAGAAAACCTATGCAAGTAGCATGATGCAATTCTACCTGATATAAAGTCCATGTTTCATTTACGTGCTTTCAGTTTGTTTCGCATCAGGTTAACACAGTAGTAACTACCTTTCTGCATGCCCTGCTTCTTGTTCTGGCTTTGGTCTTGGGACATCGAGCGGCCTGTTTCTTGACAAGATGGGAACTACGCATACCTGTCTGTCAAAAGTCCTGTCAAGGAGATTCATCAGCCACAAGCATTGTTCTTTGAAGAACACAGAATTTAGGGAGCACTGCAATAGTTTAAGGTGCTCTCCTTAAGTGTGGTTTAGTCAGGAGTCTCATGGCTCCAAGGAGGTTGTTTATGTGGCAGCATTTAATTCTAAATTTCCCAAGTTAAGCAGAGACAAAACCCTAACACTTTGAAGTCATTAACCTTTCAATGGGTGTAGCGTTCAGATGGTTTAACGCAACAGACAGCAAAACGAGACGTCCCGGCAGCTTAAGGATGGATATTACTCCTTAAATTTTCTGAAAAGAATGATTCAGCCCTAAAATCAAGATTCAAACAGGACAAACTTAATGAAATTTTAAACTAGGACACAATTAAAGCAACAATGTCAAACTAGTTTTCTTTAAAAAATATAGTTTATAAGGAACATCATCTCTACTATTATAAACCTTTAGTACTATTTAAACAATTTTCAAATAGTTTCAAATTTTTTACTTCCTCAATTTCCTCCTTCAAAATTTTTAGAAATTAGAAAATTAATATTCTAGCAAATTACCCCATTATATAATAAACTATATATTTAATATCAAGTCTGAATAAAGAATGCTTTCCCAGAACAGGGAAATTATTTACCTTTGAATGTTTCAGGGTCAGCAATATTAAAAAAACCTTTGGCAGCAAGAAAAGTTCATGAAAAATCCCAAACTAGCATTCATTGGAGTACGTATCGCCACTTGCTCACTAGTACTCCAGCTCTTGTATACCCTTCACCCCTTTCTGAGCTCTGACATCAGGCAGCTCAGGGAGACTGTCATTAATTTCCATCCCTATAGATAGAAAGGGCTTCATAGACAACAGATGGGTCGTTATTACCTTAACACATCAGTGAATATTAACACAGCAGTTATGGCACGTCTTTATGCCGGTAATATGTGTCACACACTGCAGAAGTTTTAATTTTCCATTTTTGTAAAACACTAGTGTGAATTTTCCAGGCTCAAACAAAGCAGGCTCTAGTAAGAAATTCATAAAACGGGTGATTAATTATAACAACAAAGTGTTTATTAGGAAAGAGAGGGGCCATGGCCATTGAAATGATATAACTAAATCCATTTGACACAAACAACTTGATTTCATGGACATTCTGAAAGATATAAACAAAAGACATAAAAGAGGTACCCCATAACTGATTCACCAAGATGTGTGTGTAAGGGGTGTCAAGGCATAAAAAATAATTTCAGACCAAAATTTCATTTGCCTATAGTTAGATGGCTCTCTACAGTTCAGATGACCCTTTGTATTAATTATTGTATTGAAATACTATGATTTTTTGGAAATATTATTTTTTGAAGGATCATACTTTTACCTTTAAATTTATGAGAAAATATAAACAGCATAACAAAATATTGAGTTTGCCAGTTAAAACACTGTTAGCTTGAGTATTTTCCAAAATATATTTTTCCTGTTTTCCTTTTATTTCAGTGATAGTATATTCTAAGTGGTTTAATATCATATTAAATATGATATAAATCCACCAGTAAAATTTCACACATCTGTCTAATGGAAAAACGATAGAAGTTTTCCAAGTAAAACTTAAGTTAGGTAATTTAACCTATTTCTTTAAAGTTTAGTCACAATTTGAAAGTGCGCTGATGAGTGGTTTGCTGCTAAAAGAACAGTCAGGACTTTCACCCAGTAGCTCTTCTGGGGGAGAAAAGCCTGTCCTTTTGCTCAATGAAGATTTATCACGTAGGAGCTTTGGGGCTTTCCACACAGCCCCATAGCACCATGCTGAGTTGACATGGACTCAACAGCACATGGCAACAACATAGTTTAAGGATATTTATTAGATGTTTCAGGAGGAAGAAACCCAACCTTTTCTTTTCAGCAGTGTTTTAATTATACTATACTTTAAACCATTCTGGCAGTTACTGTTACTCTCAATGAAAAGAAAGCACACATCAAAGGGTTGAAAGCATTATATTGTTTTAAAGAAGGCAGTGGATGTAAACGCAGGGGCTTAAGCAGCATCATGGAAATGGTCCATTTTGTTTTTAGGCAGGTGCGTGCAATGATTTTGTAGATTATGCAGAACCCCAGGGTTGTTAAATAACTTGTCCAAAAAGCACACATCTAGTTACTGCCGGAGCCTAGAGTAGACTCATTTCTTCCAATTCCTAGGCTAGCGCGTAATTCAAAGAAAATGCTAGTCTCTAAACCACTTAGCTACCTTATTTTCATATCTTTGTTTCTCTTCACATATGTTAGCAATCGAACTTATAAATCAAAACTCTATTTTCTCTCACTCACTGGGGAAATAATATAAGAAAGAAACATAAACAATCCACTGCCATCCAGTTGATTCAGAATCATTTCAGCAGTGTAAGAAAAAAATAGGACTTCATATGTTTTTGATAAAGACTACCATCTGGTAGACACCATTACTAAATTTATTTGTGATTCCTCACTGTATTTCCATAACTCTAAGTTGGGTATTATTTGTGCCAATTTCTAGAGGATGAAACTATAGATTTAGGTGACTATAGATTTAATCTAGGTGACTTCATTAAAGTTGCATGGCTTCTCAAGAGCAAAAGGAAATTCAATTTCTCCCTTCTCAGTTCCAGGATACTCATTCGCTAGGTTTCAACATGATCTCTCTCCCCACATACCAAATTGGCAATAATTCTCCAAGGTTTGTGCCTTATTATACCACTTAGAATGGTTTTGTCATAGCCATATATGTGTCACCTTATCTTTTTAAAAATAATGTTTCTAGTCAGTATGGACCCCAATGTCCAATTGCTTCAAGTTTCACGTGCTTTTGTTATAAAGGTGAAGGTGAAGATGGCATTACAAATGGGTCACAATGTGAGCATGCCAACTCCTTTGATACCAGATCATGAGCTCCCTCCAGCAAAACAAACCTGAGTTTTCACTCATCCTTGTAGCCCATCTAGTCCTTCTATTTAAAGTGGGGATTAGGTGCTGGTAGCTTCTCCATCACCCGAGATCGTGTTAAAATTCAGGACCTTGAGCTTCCAAGCAGATCTACTGAGTCCGAATCTGCATTTTAACAAGATTCCCCAAGTGATTATATGAATATATTACATTTCAGAAACACTGTCCAACAGTGTATTGCATTTATTCATTGATTCACTCTATTAGGGTAGTTTAGGGAAACAAAGCCACAGCAACTCATGTATAAGAGAGAGTTTTATGTAAAGATTAAGTGTGCATCAGGAAAACATTCCAACCTAGTGCTGCCCAAGCCCACAAGTCCAACATTAGCCCATATGTCCAACACCAATCCACAAAGTCCTCCTCTATCTCACAAAACACATGCAATGATGCCGACTGCAGGAGTTAAACCAAGTCAGTGAATGTGTAAGCATCTCAGCACTGTCCGGGGTCTCCACACAGCTGCTCCAGCACCCAGGGCTGCATAGGGGTAGATTCATGTGAATTCTCCTTGGGTATGTCTTGCAGGAAGTCAGCCTTGCAAGCTGAAGCAGGGAACTGCTAAGGCAGCTGCATCCTGGTGTGACCATCACAAAGCAAGAGACTGGAGAATTAGAAAGGCGAGACTCATTAAGCCTTTTATCCCTCCGCCCTTCAATTAATCCCACATGTGTTTATCGGCCAGGTTGGCACAATGAACTAACTAACTCATAAAATAAGCATTTACTTAGTACTCTGTGTCAGGATCTGTTGTCTGTCATTTGATGATGCTAATAATACTATCAGTGATCTAGCTGATGGCGTAGAATTTAAAATACTAGGGAGAAAAGGAAAATGTACATACTTAGGAAGGCTTATTGGACTAACATACTTGGGACGTTCACTTGGACAGATGAAAAAATTTGACCCAACACAGGTTAAGAGAACAATGAGGGTCAAATGCAAAGCAAAACTGTGCCTGCAGAGCTAAGACATGTTATAACTACATGACAATAGCAATTATATCTTGATCTTAAGTTATCAATTATTGGAAACTCTTGAAAGGAAGCTATTTGAACCAAAAGCATTAGGCAGACCTGCTAGCACATAGCTTGGAAGACAGATGAAATGAATGCATGTCTTGACAACAGATTTTAGAATTTGTCTTGGTGTTTATCCTAATAATAGGGGGATCAATATAATACTTGTCCTTTGAAGAATGGTTAACTTTGCTCAGCATAATGTTCTTCAGGTCCATCCACACTGTGAGATGCTTTGTGTTTTCATCAATGATCTTTAGTGATGCATAGTATTCTTTTTTTAAAATCTTTTTATTGGGGCTCATAAGGCTCTTATCACAATCTGTACATACATCAATTGAGCAAAGCACCCTTATACATTTGTTGCACTCGTCACTCTCATAATTCACCTTCCGCTTGGGTTCCTGGAATCAGCTCGGTTTCCCCCTTTTCCCCCTCTCCCCCTCCCTCCCCGATCCCACCCCTGGTCCCTTGATAGTTTATAAATAATTATTATATCTTATCTTACACTCCCCGGCGTCTCCCCTCACCCGCCTCCCCCTTGCCCATCTCCCAGAGAGGAGGTGACACATAGATCTCCGAGATCGGTTCTTCCTTTCTACACGCCCTTCCCTCCTGGTGTCGCCACTCCCAGTGCTGGTGTTGAGGGGTTCGTCTGTCCTAGATTCCCTGTGCCTCCAAATCCCCACTGCACCACTGTACATCCTCTGGTACAACCAGGTCCGCAAGGCAAGGTAGAATTGGGGTCATGATGATTGGGAGGGGAGGAAGCGTTCAGGAACTAGAGGAAGGTTTTGAGTTTCATTGTTGCTACACTGAACCCTGAATGACCCATCTCCTCCTCACTACCCCTCTGGAAGGGGTGTCCAGCTGTCTACAGGTGGGCATTGGGTCCATATCATGCACTCCCCCTCTTTCACGGTGATGTGATTCTCACCACCACCCCACTTTTGTTGTTGGAGACCTGGTCTCCTCTGTCCTTCATGGTCACCTATGTTGGTGTGCTGCTTCCGTGTGGGCTCGGTTGCTTCTGGACTAGATGGCCGCTTGTTTGCTTTCAAGCCTTTAAGTCCCCAAACACTATATCTCTCAGTAGCCGGGCACCATCAGCCTTCTTCAGCACACTTGCTTATGCACACTTTCGTCTTCAGCAATTATGTGAGGAAGGTGATCACACAATGATTGTTTTTGTTCCTTTGTATCTGCTACATGGTCCATTCAACACCTTGTATTCGCTTAGGCCACGTGCTTCTTCTCTGTGGGCTTTGTTGCTTCTGAGCTAGATGGCCGCTTATTTGCCTTCAAGCCTTTAAGACCCCAGACGCTATATCTTTTTTTGATAGCCGGGCACCATCAGCTTTCTTCACCACATTTGCTTACACACACGTCTGTCTTCAGTGATCATGTTGGGAAGATGGGTATCCTGCAATGGCTGTTTAGCAGGGCGAGGTGCTATTGTATTGGGGGATTATGCATGAGGAGGCCCAATGTCCATCTGCTACCCTACAACTGAACCTATAAATATAGATGCATAGTATTCTATTGTGTGTATCTACCAAAGTTTCTTTATCTACTTTTCCACTGATGGGATTTTGCACTGTTTCCAACTTACTGCAATTGAGGACGTTGCTGTGAAGAACATGGGAGAGCCCATGCTGATTTGTGCTATGGTTTTTATTTCTTTAAGCTATATTCTCATCAGAGGCCTTATTGAATTGTAAGGAACTTCTACTCCCGGTTGCATGAGATGTCACCCCATCACTTTCCATAGTGCTGGTTCACAATTACAGACTCACCAGCAGTTGATGCGCATTGAAATCTCTCCAAATCCTCTCTGGTATTTTCTGTTTTTTTCTTTTTATTTTAAACGGGCTGTCGATAAGGTGATAGCTAATCATTGTTCTGATTTGCATTTCCTGGAGGGCTAGTGATTTGGAGCCTTTTTTCATGTCTGCCTGCCCTTTAAATGTCACTTTTGGTAAACTGTTTATTCATATCTTTGGTCCATTTTTAAATGGGATATTTTTCTTACCTTATTGAGGTGTAGCCGTGCTCTCTAGTTTGTAGAGAGTGGCTCCTTGTCCTTTGTGTCACCGAGAAAGCTTTTCCAGTCTGTGGGCTCTCTTTTCACACATAAAGGGTGTGACTCATAGGCTCTAAGCCGGCTCTCTACTTGGTTGTTTAGGAGACGGATTATATGACCTGTGAGCAGAAGCCTGTCATCATCTAGATGTTTATCCTTATATTAGTGGACTCATACTTTTGTGATTGAATAATTTCACTCAGCCTAAGGGTTTTCAGATCCATTCATATCATGAAGTGTCTCATGTCATTGAATTTTTAGATGCATATTATTGCTTCATGTGTATATACCAGAGGTTATTTATCCAATCTTTCACCGATGGGCATTTGAGTGATTTCCAACTTCTTGCTATTGTGAAGTGTGCCTCAGTGCACATGGAAAAGCATACATTTGTTCAAGTTCTGTCTCTTGGGAGTATATACCCAGCAAAGGTATTGCTGGGTCATATAGTATTTCGATTCCCACTTATTTTGTTGTTGTTGTTAGGTGCCATCGAGTCCAATTCATAGCAACTGTGTGCCCAACAGAATGAAACGGCCTGATCCTGTGCCAGCCTCACAGTTGTTCCTATGCTGGAGCCAGCAGTTACTGCCATGTGTCAATTAAGCTCTTTGAAGGATTTCCTTTCTATCTATCTATCTACCTACCTATTTATCTATCTATCTATCATTTATTTCAGCTGCCTGGATAGTTATTTTCTTATCTCGGATGCTTCATGTTTTTTGTTTCTAGTTCTTCTCATCAATTGGATTCAAATGATTTGTGTCCAATCTCACTAATTTGGGTTCCCATTTTTTTTCAGTTCTATTTATCTGTTCTTTTATAGAGTTATATAATTCTCTTAGTATTTATCATTTGGGTTTCTGATTGGAGTTACTCTTTCAAGGTTTCTAGGTTTCTTTTAAGGTTTTTCTATTCTTTCCTCCCCCCCCACTACTCCCTTTCAGTAGCTTTCTCAATCCATTGACTGTGTCTGATCATAATTCTCCTGAATTCTTTTTCTGGTAGTTCCACTGGCTTTTCAAATCCAGCCATTTCCTTTAGGTATGGTTGTTGTTCACTTATTTATCTGCTTCTCCTTTAATAATCCATACATACATCAATTGAGTAAAGCACCCCTATACATGCATTGCCCTCGTCATTCTCAAAATTCGCCCTCCACTTGGGTTCCTGGAATCAGCTCATTTTACTTTTAACTCCTCTCATTCCTCCTTTAAAAAAACAACAATGAATTGAAACTGTATCCTGCTAAAGATCCAAGGCCAGTCAGTTTTCCGTTGCCTCGTTTTACTGACACTCCGACCAGTGCTCAGAGCTGATGGCTAAGAAATCTGGAGGAGTTGAAAGGCTGTGACCCCGCTTCTTAAAACAAAAAAACACCTTTATTTACTTAGGTATTTATTTAGCATATTTTTACTTTTTTCCTTTTGCTTGTTTAATCTAAGCATTATCAAGAAGCACATATTCTCGGTAGTGGCACAGCCCGTATCAATCACCAGTGTCACGCTGGACCTCCCCCTCCAGGTACTTGTTTGTAATCCCCAGCCCTCCTCCCTCCCTCCATTTTCCCGTCTCTTCCTTCTCCTGCCCCTGCCCTTCTCATAGTCTTTAAAGTCATATTTCTTTTTGGTGTGAAAACCATTTTTTCTTTCTTTTCCTTTGTAACAAAGATGTCATAAAATATTTATCTTTATGAGATTAACTAACTTTGCTAAACATAATGCTCCCTAATTTTCCCCAAGTCTTAAGGTGTTTGAAGACTCATCATTGTATTTTAAGGACGCATTCTATTTTGTTGTATGAATGTACCAGAGGCTGTTTATCCATTTCTCTGTCGCTGCAGTTTTTTATTATTTCCATCTTTTTGCTAGTATAGACATTTCTGCAATAACGCTATATGTACATATGTCATATGTCTTTTTGTGGCTCTGTCTTTATTTCTTAAGTGTATTTACCAAGTAGAGAGACTGTGAGATCATAACATATTTGTATTTGTTTAAGAAAGCAGAACACTGCTTTCCATATTTGTACAATTCTACAATGCCACCAGCACTGTATGAACATTCTGGTGTCTCCACATTCTCTCCAGATTTTATTATTATTATTTTAAATTTGTAAAGATGTCAGTGTGACGTGGTATTTCATTGTTTTAATTTATGTTTTTCCTAATGCTAATTTAGCCCTGATGGTGTAATGGTTACCAGCTGGGTTGTGATCTGCATGGTTAGCAGTTCAAAACCACAAGCAGCAACATGGGAGAAAGACTGGGCTTTCTATTCCTGTAAACAGCAGTCTCAGTCTCATAAGCCCACAACAGGTCACTGTGAGTCAGCACTGATTCAATGGCAGTGCGTTTTTTTCCCCTTAATTTGTTATTGTTAATAGCGCAAACATTTCTTCATATATTTGGCTGCCTGGATATCCAATTCTAATATTTTAGTGTTTGCCTTTTATATTTCTATTGGGAGTTGCTGAATTATTTCTAGTTTAAATTTTTTTTATTTTGTTGGGTTGGTCTTATAGACTCTTCCTGGGTTCTTGCATAGCCGCCTCTGTGTTTTTCTGTCTTTCTATCAATTTTTCCCTCCAATTGCTTAAATAGATGGATATCTTCCCCCTAATCTCCCTTCTGGGAGAATCTTAAACCTTTCACTCCTCTAAGGCCTCCTCCAGGGCCACATCTGTATGCAACCCAGGCAATTGAGTTCTTTTCTCTTCTCTCCTGTGCAGAAATTGATCACTGTTTTCAAGACATAGTATTGCTTTTAATATATGTGTTTGTTTCTGGATACAAAGCAAGTCCCACACATTTATTGAGGAAACCTGATAGTGATAGGTGGCCAAGTTCAGCACCAGCCTATTCATAGCAGGAGCCAAAGGTAGAAAACACTTAAGTATTATCTCCTTTGAAATCTCGGTGTGGAGGCTGGCTCCAGGTCTGCAGGGAGTTCCAAGTAACCATAGGTGTGACCAACCTGACCTGGGAGAGAAGAGGCGATCCAACACATGTCCCGAATGCCGGCCAGAGCTATTCTAGCCATCACGCTATGTCATTCTAGGCTCCGGGTTTTATTTGGTGGTGGACCGACAGACAGGCAGGCGATAGCACTTTCCATCCGACCTTGGCCCATAGAAAACCAGTCAATGTCAGCCTCAGTGATTCTCTCCTCTAACGCAGGCCCACCTCACCCTCACCTTCCCAATGTGAAGTCCATCCAAGCAAGTTCTGCCACAGCCCAGTCCCAAAGAGTTCCAGCCTACTTTGGGGAGCTGTCCACAGCCCATCTCAATCTCCCCACATCAACTGGAAAGTGCTGAGTGGGTCACCCGTGAATCCTCCCAGCCAAGTTTGGGCACAAGGTTCCCCTGCCCAATTCTGGGAAGTGGATTTCAGTCGGGGTAGGTGAGAAGGAGGTGGCCTGTGAGCTCACTGCGAGCCAAAGTTCAGAGAGTTGGGGAGAGAGGTGGCTCAGCTTTTGTAGGGTTCTTTTTGTGTCAATTTCTCTCTCTGAGGTGCTGAGATGTGAATTAGAAGTTTCTGTTTCTCAACTGAGGTCCAGATTCAGGCTGCAGAAAGTTGCTGGCTGTTTTTCGCAGCTTTATAGGAGAGGGATTAGCAGAAGGGTCCACTCCATGGCCACATTGAATCTTCCCTCTCATTCCTCTTTGTAACATTGAAAGACCTTTGAGGTGGTAGCTTTCATTTATGTAAGTTCTCATTTATTTCTGACCAATAACAGTAAAGGTGCTAAGTGGATACTAAAATCTAATTTGGTTATACCACTGAGAGGGTTGAGAAACTCACAAGCCTATCTTCTATGTGCTTTAATAAAGTAATTTAAAAATATTATTTATTTGAGTTCTGATACCAATCAAAATGAATAATTCACATGATTTCCCCAGTGCACTTTCCAAGTGATCCAATTTACAAAAAAATATACAACAAATTAGCTGTCAGTGACAACCAACTTATTTCTACTGTAATTATACCTCTTGGAAATACTGGTACAAAAATCAAGAGAGAACATAAGGAAATCACGTTTCTTAAAAGAGTGGAGGAGTAAAACTTCAAAGAATCCTGTGAGGGTTAGCAATCAGGCCCCAAACCTGACAGTAGGTAAGAAAACCAAATCTAAACTCTCAAAAGATAAAGTGAGCCTAAGGTAAGGTGGCCAGATCTTAACATTGGTAAAGTGGGACACCATTGATAAAACTCATATCCTGGTGAAATAGCCACATGGCAGCCCAAGACCTTATACCCTACCTTGTCGTGCATTCTTTCCAAGAATCAGGACTTTTTAAAAACACCGTGGGATGAGGGGAAAAATTGTTAAAAATCGGGACTGTCCCTCCAACAGTGGGACGTCTGGTCCCCTTAGCCTAAGGAGACCCTCAGCTGTTTAGACAGGCACCCTCTGAAGCAACGCAATAGGAACTATGGCAGAAGGAACCCGATTCGCTAAAGGAGCCGCGACAACTGCCAGTTGATTTGGATAAGGCTGACTCACTTCAAGAGAAAGAAAAGCAGGTTTTAGGTCTAGCTATACTTTTATTAACTTGCCAAAGTCCCAGGT
The DNA here is from genome assembly GCF_050624435.1 of Tenrec ecaudatus. NCBI lineage: Eukaryota > Metazoa > Chordata > Mammalia > Afrosoricida > Tenrecidae > Tenrec > Tenrec ecaudatus. The sequence goes on from NC_134535.1 coordinate 110,331,329, forward strand.
GGAGGAGTCTCAGACTCTTTTGGCCTGGACCAAATCCCTTTCAGAAGCTACCCGTGACCTCTGTTGAACCCAGTCCAGTTTCACTTGGAGGCAGTTCAAAGAGAATGCTTGAATAGCCAATAATACAGTCCAGACATCAAACAAAACTTCCTCCAGGTGACCACGACAGATGTAATCACTGGTACAGATAGGCACTAGTTACAAATGAGATTCATACCAAAGTCTTTAATAATGTGCAGGTGAGCCCAACCAGATGTATTAGGTAACCCCTGTAACCTTCTTCAGTGCAAGGAAAGGCTTGGAATCTTTGCAATGATGCAAGAGTCAGTGGCGACGACTGTGATGCATTTGTTGCAAGTGGCACTGGCCCAGTTGTTTCCCATTGAGGACAACTTTGCAGAAGGATAAAATTCCTTGGAGCCAAAGCCGTGCTGTTTCCCAAAGGTGGCACTGATGGCACCACTTTGGATGTGTGTGACTCTCCAAGGGGTACTTGTCCTCCAATCTCAGGCTCCTGAAAGGGTTCAGTGGGTGGTTTTTGAGTCATCCGTTCCAGGACTTTGAGCCATAATTTGTCCTGTCCTGGTCACTGTGACAAATGACCTAAACTGTAAAAAATCCAGTCTGTTCCTGCTTTCCTTCATCAGCTGTAATGGAACAGGTTTGAATGGACTGAAAAGCAAACTAAAACCAAGCGCACTGCCATGGCGTGAATTCCAACGATTGCTTTCAGGGCCAGTAGGAGTTGTTTCTAAGCTGGACATTTGTGACTTGGGTGCTGCCTGTATAGTTCATCCTCTTCTAAGAGACCATAACCTGGGATCTGGAGTGGAACGGACAAAAGGAGATAGGGAGCCAGTTCCTCAGTATAGTTACACCAAACTCAAGTCCTCGTTAGTATAAGAAACCCGGTGGCCTGATAGGATAATCTTTGGACTCATAACTGAAAAGTCAAGGGTTCAAGCCGACCAGCCGATCCTCAGGAGGAAGTTGATATTGTTTGCTCTTACAAAGATTTACAGTTAGTAATCTCTGGGGAGCAGTTCTACTCGGTTCTATTGTATATCCATCAGTCAGAATTGACTTGATTGCAGTGGGTTTGGGTTTTGGAGTTTACTATTGTTTATACATTTATTTAAAAATGTACAACATGCCTCTTCTTACTGAGAAAACATGTAAGAGGGAGGGGAAGGATATTTCGAACAGAAGAACTACATGTTTACAATGTCCAAGAGAGCAAGACCTAAACTGAGTTCTCTATCAAATGGCTACCTGAAGGAACATGAAATAAAACAAAAAGGGACTGGCAAAGATGATTTCTGGAATGTAAGCCAAAGGCATCCATCCCTAAGCTGAGCGGCTTTAACAGATTCTGGAGCTCAAAATGCAAAGAGAGTGGAGCTCATAAGCAGTTGAGTTGACTTACCCATTGAGCTCCAGGATTGGCTAGTGTGATGGATTGAATTGTGTCCCTTGAAAATTTGTATCGCCTGACTGGGCCATGATTCTTTAGTTTGACAGTTACATAAGGACGTGATCTAGCAGTTATGCAGTGGTTCCCCATGATGTGATCTGACCTGTCAACCAGTTGGGAAGGCATGAGTGTGCAGTGCAACACAATTCATCAAGTCACAGCCCTAATCCAGTGTAGAGGGAGTTTCCCAGGCGAGGCCTACATCAGCGTTCATGTCCCAAGAGTGAAAAGGAGGAGCAGAAAGCCAAGAAAAGGACCTGACTACCTTCAGCAAAGAAGGAGCTGAGAGAGGAGTGCATGCTTTGCACCGAGTCCCTGAGCTCGGGACCTCCGGACCCAGGGGAGATCGATGCCCAGACAAATGTCTACCTCTTGAAAGGAAATAAGGATATCTTCTAATGCTGACCTATAAAGGTTTAGAGGCAGTTCTCGGAATTGGATGTATAGCCCCCTAAGCTCCTAAGAGGGAGAAATACAGGACTTTCTACTCGCCTAGAGTTATGGTCTCAGCAGCCTAGAGGGCCAGGTCTAGTCTGTCCTCAGGGCCACTGGGAGTCAGGAACTGTGAGATGGTACATGTATGTCAGCTGGAGCCATCCACTTGGGACATAGCTGCTGTGGCCGCACAAGAAAACGAAGACAGGGAGGCTTCCCAGACACGAGGGGTCTTGCGGACGCCAGCATGCGGTGAGGGCACCGGCCACGGGGTTGGCTGAGAGTCTTCTCTGGATCCTACATCCAAGTCCAAATAGCTTTCAAAAGCAAACAACCTAGAACAATATTAGCAGATTACTAATACAAAGCATCTGTTAATGACGACGCAAACTTCAAGTTGAGCAGACTGTCATTTCTAATCTCTGTTTTTGGGAAGAAGAAGTTTCGTTTCAGTGAGCCTGATCATACAAACAATGATGTGAAACTAGGCAAGCAGCGAATTCCAAATGTTAGCTATAGGTTGAGGTATAGTGCAAGCTTTACACATTACATGCATACAATGATGCATCACCTAAGGTCCGTGATATGTGCTGTGAAATAGAGTGCAATGAGATTTAAACGAAGTGTGCATACCACATAATATACAGACAGTTCCCATGACAATCTGTAAAATCTGCACACACTTACACCCCTGACTCTCGTAAAACCTTATGGGACTTTGCCTGACCAAGTTTCAGAAACTATATGGACTGGATGCAGGAGGCTGGTTTTGCTGAGTCTGTGGCTGGGCTGGGAGCCAGAGCAGCATTTTACCAGATTTGGACTGCATATATTGGATTGCATGACACCTGTACTTTAAATTTTGGCTTTTTGAAGAATCTAGCATTCTTCAGAGTCCACATGAGAAGTATCTCATTTGAAAATCTCTCTAAGTGAACTAGACTTTGCCTTAAAGCACCTGTTGTAGATTGTTGTTGTGCTTTGTCATTGAGTAGCATCTGATTTATGCAATCCTGTGTACAAGGAAATTAAACACCACCATGTCCCGTGCCATCCTCACAATTGCTCTTATGTTGGAGCCCGTCGTTGCAGCCACTGTGTCAGTCCATCTTGTTGAGGGCCTTCTTCCCTTTCATTCCATTTCAAATGCATCAATTTTTCTCCAGTCTTCCTTTTTAAATATCTAATTTTCACACATGTATGAGACAGTTTGACATACTAGGCCTTGGGTCAGGCACACTTCAAAGTGACTTCCTTGCTTTCCAACACTCTAAAGAGGTCTTGCGCCGCAGATTTACCCAATGCCATCCATTGTTTATATCTTGACTGCTGCTTCCATGAGAATTGATTGGGAGCCAAACAAGATGAAATTCTTGACAGATCCATTCTTTTCTCCATTTATCATCATGTTACCTATTGACCCAGTTGTGAGGCTTGCGCAGTAATCCATACTGCAGGCGCCAGTCTTTGATCTTCATCATCAAATGCTACAAGTCCTCCTCACTTTCAGCAAACAAGATTGTGTCATCTGCGTAGCGTGGGTTGTGACTAAGCCTTTCTCCAAACGTGATGATGAATTCTTCTTCATAGGGTCAGTTTCTTTATTGGTTCACTCATTAGATTCACTCATTAGATTCACAGTATACAGATTGACTACGTATGGTGAGAGATTACAACCCTGACACACACCTTTCTTGATTTTAAGCCATGCAGTATTCCCTTGTTCTGTCTGCACAACTGTCTCTTTGTCCATGTACAGGTTTACATGGGCACGAGTAAGTGTTCTGGAATTCCCGTTTTTCTCAAGGCTATCCATGGTTTGCTATTATCCGCCCAGTCAAATGTCTTTGCACAGTCAATGAAACACAATGGGCATGGAAATACTCTTTGGGACTGAAACACCTGAGGGTGAGAAGAAGCAGACAACTGCTATCCCAATGTCATGGACTTTGAAATCATTGTATTTGGGTTCAAATCTCTTGCTTTCAAGGTTGCAAAATAATTGACAGCTTGAGACCAACAGATACTTGCCATTTTTATATTGTTGCAACATGTCTTATTTCTCCAGGCATAGTTTAACCTTAGTGAATGAACGTTATCAAACTTTTTTACCTGTGACTAACCCTTATTGTTTTCTTAAGCAGTGTTGGGTAACTTAAGTTTTGATCTGTACATGGAAGTTCCATGTATTTTAGTCTAACACGGTTTCCTATATATGTAATTTTCCTATTCTCACTAGTTATTTTAAATTCAAAACCATTGGCTCAATTAATGATAGTATTATGATATAGTTAAGGTTTATTGTGCCAACCTGGCTGATAAACACATATGGAGTTAATTGAAGAGCACAGAGATAAATGGCTCGGTGAGCCTCACTTTTCTAGTTCTTGGGTCTCTTGCTTTCTGATGGTCGGACCAGGGTGTAGATGCCTTAGCCAGTTCCCTGCTTCAGCTGGCAAGACTCACTTCCTGCAAGATATCCCCATGGAGAAGCCACATGGACCTACCCCAATGCAGCCCTGGGTGTTGGAGCAGCCGTGTGGAGACCCCTGCCAGCGCTGAGATGCTTACACATGCACTGACTCGGCTTTCCTCCTGCAGTCGGTGACATTGTGTGTGTTTTGTGAGATGGAGGAGGACTTTGTGGATTGGTGTCGGACATAGGGGCTAATGTTGGACTTGTGGGCTTGGGCAGCACTGGGTTGGGATGTTTTCTTGATGTGCACTTACCTTTTTTTCAATTTTTATTTTTTAAATCATTTTATTAGGGGCTCATACAACTCCTATCACATTCCCTACATACATGAATTGTGTAGAGCACATTTTTACATTCATTTCCCTTATCATTCCCAAAACATTTACTCTCCACTTAAGCCCCTGGCATCAGCTCCTCACCTTTTCCCCTCCCTCCCCACTCTTCTCTCCCTGCACTAATCTTTTATATAAAACTCTCCTTTATACATATGACTTTCTGTGGATTTGTTTCTCTAATGTACCAAGACTAACACAATTATTATAATTATCAAATGTCCCCTCCAGGTTGACTATTTTATTTTGCAAGAAATTGATAATACTGCCTCTATAATGGATCAGATATAGGAATGGATTCTGAGCTTGAAGCTTTTAGCTCTCATCTAAGAATAATTAATTCTTATGATGTGACCTTATTCGATACTTGCCATCATGAAGTGATCATTGAAGATATAGGCACTTTAGCAAAGTGTAGGGAAAAAATCAGATGGTGCCCTGCTATCAGAAAGAATGGTGTCTGGAGTCTTAAAGGATTGTCATAAAAAAGTAACCATCTAATGAGAAGTCAGCTGTGTTAGTTTGAGTAGACCAGAGAAACAAATCCATAAACATGCATATGGTATAAGAGTTTTACATAAAGGGTAATTGTACATTATGAAAGCATTCCAGCCCAGTCCAGTCCAAGCCCTAAATCTGATATTAGCCCTTATTTCCAATACTGAACTGTAAAGTCCTCTTCAGACTCATGAAACACATGCCAGGACACTGAGTGCAGGATGATCACAGGCCAGTGGGTAGAAAATCTTTGGATCCAGGGGTGGTGAAAGCACCTTAGCACCGGCAGGGGTCTCCACAAGGCTTCTCCAGCTAAGGGCACTAGCGTAATTCCATGTGTCTTGTCAGTAGAGTGTCTTCCAGGGAGGAGAAGGGGAAGGTGGGGGGAGAAAAGGGGAACAGATCACAATGATCTACATATAACCCCCTCCCAGAGGGATAGACAACAGAAAAGTGTGTGAAGGGAGACGTTGGTGGTGTAAGATATGACAAAATAATAATAATTTATAAATGATCAAGGGTTCGTGAGGGAAGGTGGTGGAGAGAGGGGAAAATGAGGCTGATACCAGGGGCTCAAGTAGAAAGAAAATGTTTTGAAAATGATGATGGCAACAAATGTACAAAGGTGCTTGACCCAATGGATGGGTGTGTGGATTGTGATAAGAGTTGTACGAGCCCCCAGTAAAATGATAAAAAAAAAAAAAAAAGAGAGAGCGATGTAGCTCAAACTCTCCTGTACTGGTTTTCCCCTGACATAGTCCCACTTATGTCTGCACTGCCCAGGGGCTAGCTGGTCCTCCTGAAATTCTGGAGGAGAGTTGCCAAGGTCAAGTCCAGAGAGTTCCAGCTAGCCATTCAGAGCCAGCCTACAACTGATTTGAATGCCTCTTCTCTGTGTGAAGTGCAGTGAGTGAACGCGACTCTCTCAAACCTAGAGTGTGGCAACTCTAGGGCTTGGTGGCAGCGCTCCTGAAGACAGCATATTTTCGCCCCTCTTCCCGCCCAATTACATGATGTCAGCTCACTGAAGCTGGCACCTGGCCCTTTGGAGTCTTCAGCACCAACCAGAAAGATGCCCAGGACTCATCTTGTCTACAAAATTTATAGATGCCCCCAAATATAAATACGGTGGGATTTCCTTTGTTCTCATCTCTTGCTTCTCACCCCTGCTTGCTCCCTGAAGCGCCAGCAGCTGGCTCTCTCTCTCTCACATACATACACACACACACACACACACACACACACACACTCTGGGGGCTGGGACTCTCTCTACTGTCCCTTTCCCTGCAGGCTCCCACAGCAGATGCAGTGGCCCTGGCACTGGAGCCGTTTCACTCTTTGCTTGCCAGACTCTGTGAAGTTTGTGAGTGGATCTGTATTCAACCTAATTTTCTCTTCCTTTTGTAAAGGCAGTTCTTGTGGTCTCTATACCTTGTAAGTTAGCTAAATCTCTGGCTTTAGATAAAGGGCCGGCTCTAACCTTTCTTTATCTGGTGATCTTAAATCACCGTCTCCTCATTTCAGTTGATTTCCTGTTCCTTACAAACCTCACCTCCGTCAACAAATCTATTAATTAAAATGTGTATTAGCATATATGTATTTCAAGGCACCACCTGCTAAAAGTAGAGAGACCGTCAGAAAGAGGCCGACCGTGGACAAGGTGAATGGGCACAGGGATCCGAACAATCGCGAGAATGATGCGGGGCGAGGCAGGGTTCGGTTCCGGTGACCACAGGGTCTCCATGAAGTGTAACCTACTCGATGGCACACAACAACAACAACAACAAACAACATATGTATTTCACCTTTTAGATGTTCACATTATCTCCCCTTGGGCCAATAGGAACTGCTTCTGATGGACTTCCGTTGATAGTTTTATTCTGTTCTGGAGAATTGTGCATGTTTTTAGGTGGCTCTTGTGAGATGTCCTCAATTCATCGCAACAGAGGAAACGCTGCTGGGTACCGCACCATCTTCACCGCTGTTGTATCGTCCATGGTTGCAATCATCTTGTCAATTGATTCCATCCGGGGTTTTCCTCGACTTTGCCGACTTTTGGCTTTACCAAGCCTGAAGTCCTTTTTTAGGGACTGGCCTCTTCGATGTTGCACGTAGGTGAGATGAAGCATTGCCATTCTTGATTCCGAGGAGTGTCCTGGCTGTATTTCTTCCGGGATCGGCCAGTTTGTTCTCCTGGCAATCCACTGTACTTGAAATGCGCCAATTCTTTCACTGCCTTCCTTAGTCATTGTCCAAATGTTACACGCGTATGATGCTATTGAAAATACCAGGGCTTGAGTCAGGCTCAACTTAGTCCCCGAGCAATGGCTTTGCTCTTTGGTACTTTAAAGAGGTCTTGTGCGCAGATTGGTCCAGTTGTTTGGTTTCTTGACTATGATTGCTTCCATCAGCATTGATTGTTGGTTGAGGCAAGAGGAACTCCTTGACAACTTCAAACTTTTCTGTTTATCATGACGTCATCTCTTGGTTCAGTGTGTGTTACATGCGACAATTCACTACGGAGCCAAGTCATGTACTACGATTATATTTTCTTCCTTGCATAGCTTTTGTTTTTCCTAGCCTGCTTTTTTCTGGATTATTTAGATTTAGATTAATAAATTATCCCAGAGAAGCATTACAAACCATTATTCTTCTAGTAATATTTCAGTTTTATGTCCTTTCTCCCCATGCACTTCCACTGAGGCATCTCTCCTAGAGCACCTGTCCTCCTTGGCCACTCTGGACTGGCTGCTGGCTGCAATATGCCGCCGTGACTCTTTCCATTTGTTGTCAGATTGAGAACTACTATCAGTACCCTTCTGTTTTGGAGATTCTATTATTACAACTTTTTTTTTTTCACACCAACAGCCTTACATCATTTATTGTTAAACTTGATTAGGAAGCAAAAAACCAAGGAATAAACCAGATTATTTGCCAATAGAAGTTCAAGTCATCTGATGGGGACAAAATTTGAGCCTGGGAAAATGCGGCCATGCGTGCCACCCTTCAGGGGGCTCCTTACAGCCCCAGCTTGGTTCTTCTCCAATGTCTTCTCTTGGAGTTGTACCTGATTTTATTACCGGTTTTCATTCGAATCCATTGGGGAATGGGCCGATTCTGCTTCTGTTTCTTGGCCAGGAATCTCTTGATCCTGAAAGTCTTATGAGACGACATGGTGAAGTCGGAGCACCACCGCACTCGGGGTGGCAGAGAAACGGAGAGAGGGCTATTACAACTTTCTTATTGTGATGCAGCATATTCCACAGTACAGAGAATGAGTACATAAAACATTGGAATCTTTTGTTCCTGAACATGTATTTATTTGATCTTCACAGTTGTCTGAATATATATATATATATATATATATATATATAAGTTATATGAAGTTTCTACTTTGTAATCATTGAAATTTTCACTTGGCAATATTCTTAGATCAACTTTACCTTTAATTAAATAATAATCTACATGATGATTTCTATTGTTTACATAGAACAACAACATTCTATGCTTAGGTTGTAGTTGTTGCTAGCTGCCAAAGGGTTTGTTCTGACTCATAGTAGCGCCATGTGGGCGGAGCAGAACTGAGTTTTAAGTAGTCCATGGAGGTGGCCCTTTAGACTGGAATTGGCAGGCTTGTCGTCCGCATTGCCTCTAGTGGGTCTACACCTTTTGCCTACAGTAGTGGAGTCTTCTAGTAGTGGAGCATTAAAGCATTTGCACTGCCCAGTAGTCAGGATTGTGTACGTGTATATCATAATGTGCTCCAGGAGTTGATGGAATACCAACAGAAAGTTTCAACCAGCTGATGAAGCTCTGCAAACACTCATCAGTCTTCATTAAATTAGCTGGTGATGGTTTTTGTTTTGGATATCTGGACTACCGCTTCCACCTCCAGTAAAGAGTGACAGTCTCAGAAACCCACAGGGGCAGTTCTAGCCTGTCCTGGAGGGCGGTGACTTGCTGGCAGTGCCTTTTTGGTTTTTTTTTGAGTGATCCTTTTTAGTCAATTGCCTTCTTTATGGAGACATTACTTTATTTAATTTATGTCATTTTGTGTAGCAAGTTAAGTTTTGCTTTTATTTATTTACGAATTCATTCCGTTTGTTTTCCTTTGGCTTATTTTGCAAACTTCAAGTTAATTATGTTCTTTTCAATAATTTCCTTTTTTACTGGCAGCATATTTAAGGATTTGACTTTTCTTTTGAATACTATTTTGCTGAATCCTAAGGTTTATAATATGCAATATTTTAATTATAGTTATGTTCTATTAATTCTGCCTTTCCCCCAATTTTTTTTTAACTCAGTGGCTTTTGTTTTTAAATCTTCCTGTTGGTAGAACTCCTATTATTGTTTTGTAGTCAACCAACACTTTCTGTATTATTCCTACTTTAGGCTTCGTTAGAGTTTTATTTCTGTCCTGTTATATGATTATTGCTATTTCCTGTGTCATGGACAGTTAAAGAAGACACAATTGGCGTTTCAAGTACAAAGTTCAATATACATTTTAAAATGTGTTTTACTGAAAATGTGAAATATTCTCAATCTTCATTTCATGTTTTTCATCATCTAGATCTTAGACTAAAAGAAAAGAAATAGAGCTCCTATTATTTTAGTTTTGCTGCCCTTTCTGTGTCTTATGTTGTTTTAAGATCATTGCATGCATAGGGGTGCATAATATTTACATCTTCAGTGTGATTATTTCTTTGAACATTTTCAGTACTTTTCTTGTCTTGTTTAATGCTTTTTGCTCTAAATCACTCCATGACTCCTGCATTCTCTCTTTTCTTACTCAGACCATGCATATGATTGAACATTTGCTATTTTTCCCTTTTTGAATACTTTGCATTATTGTGTTTCATTCATGGAATAGAGTTAGGATTTGTTTTGTTGCAAATCTGATACACTTGAACATAGTTCTGTTATATATAGTAACAATAATTCTATAGTGATTTACATTACTAGTGACTGGTCTACCCATTTTACTTATTTTGCTTCACTTAATTCTTACTCAAATCTCCATTTAAATAGAAGATAAAATTGAGTCAAAGAGAGGATAGTGCTCAAGGTCATAGAGGTTTAGTATTTGATCTGGGATTCAAATTTAACTCAGTTTGTGAATCCTCCAAAACCAAACCAAACCCATGCAAATAGTCACAAGTCTAGCAGGGATCCTGACATAGAGCAGATGAATATCTCTCTGTTGAATAGAGAGAAGGGCATGTCCAGTCTGAATCTCTCAGTCCGCTTACCTAACAGCTCATACACCCTTTTAGCCTTCTGCATTCAGATCCAAAAAGGCGAGCATCCTAAATATCTCCATTGCTATTCCTGCAGGCAGGGATGGAGCAGTCTAGTCCCACCCTGCAGTTACACCTTTAGATGTTCAGTGTGGCCCCCTTGTGAGTAATTCCCAGTCAGTTCAGATATGGTGCCAAGTGCTGCTCATGAGTCAGAAGTCCACAATAGGACACTAAAGTGACTTCATGGCTTTGCTCCCATCTCGGGTCTGTAGGGCTCCCCGCTGGATTTGCCCCCATGTGTGCGGGTCCGACCAGCTGCTGTCCCTGAGTGGTATTTTCAGCCTGTCCTCTGCAGCGCTGTCATCTAGGGAGAGGGCATCATAAATTATTATATTGTAATCATCTGGAAATATGGATTTGGAGATCATGATAGAGGTATGACTTAGAGGTGTGAACACTTTAGACATGAATGTTATATCCTAAGGAGCACATTTATGAGAAGAATATATTAAGCAAAGAATAGCTTGACAAATACCAACTTTCATGGTTCATGAAGAGGGTAAGAGCCAGCAAAAGAGATCTGGCAGCTCAAAGATGATGTCCTGGGTGATGAAACAATGCCAGGAATCAAATAAAGAGTAAGCTTCCAGAAAAAGAAAAGCCACACAATTGAAACAATGCAGATAAATCACATCTAGAGTGGCCAAAAAATAGAAATTCAAAGTCAGCTAGTAAAAGGTTACTGTGGACCATAATTTGGATGTTTTTAACAGGGGGGATAAACAGATTGCATGAGATAGCAAAGCACCTGCTGCGAAGGTACTTAGTGTGGATCAGTTGATCTTCCTGTATTAAAGGTGATAAGTTCTTTTGAGAATAGGATAAGAAAATTACTTTTTTCTTTTTCTGGAATATGCTTACATGCAGAGGCAGTTTTAATTATCGAAATATTCACATTTCTCCTGGTAGCCATCTTTGTTTAGAGCCTTTTGCTGTACTCTTTGAAGAGATTTGGTCATACAGGGATGTTTAGAAAGTCCAGTAGCTTCAGGAAAGGTAGCTTTGGGCTAAGATAACATGGGAAAAATTCTTGGCACTCACTAACTGCACGTTCAATAAATGTTTGTCGCTTATTTTCAGAAGCCAGTATAAAAAGAGAGTCTGGGGAAATAAGAGAGAAAAAAACAGCATTGTTGACCTGAGCAGCAACAGGATCAAACGTAGAGCAGGAAGGTTAGTTTTATAGGGCAGAAGGAAGCAGACAATGGAAATAGATGGTTATCTAGAATGTGCTTTGGGTCAGACATTGTTTTAGAATATTTGGATAGCATATTTCATTGAATCTCTAAACAATCCTGTAAAGTAGAGAATATACATTTGTGTGGATGAAGGATTCTCTGAATCAGAGGGTCACCTCAAAGGGAAGAGAGAAACATGCTAGTGTTCCAATTACCAGGAAAATGAAATAAGTTTGATCGGAATTTTACTGACACTATGGAGTTGGATAGTATTAAATTGCCATGAAATGTTCTTATTATTTCCACTTTCAGCAACAGTGAGTGAAAAGGCTTTTGCCAAATTTGATTATAGTGAAAAAACCTTTGACCATTTGATAACTGGGAAAAAAAGTTATTCATTACATTTAAAATTTTACTTTTAGTTTAGAAAACACTAATGGACATCCCTTCTTTTCCAGGAACTTAGTTGGTCAAAGAAAAAGAAGACCCAAGATTCAGCGGTGAGGAAAAGAGATGGGAGCTTGAGGTTTAGTATGTTTAGAAGTGCATCAATTAAAGGCGTGATGATGAAGAATATAGCTAATGGCATGTTTACTTAGGCTAGGGTGCTAACGAGGCTTCCCGAAGTGACACGGATGAATGCATAGAGGTTAGCCAAGCTGCGAACGAGGGCAATACAGAGGAGTCTGGAAAGAGCTTTCAGACTTGAAGAAACTATAGTAATCAGTAGATCTCAGAACACCACAGAATGGCTCAAGATGAGACTTTATCTGTATTCAGGGGTGAGATTCCATAATGCCATGTAAGGCATGCTAAGGTTAGGGACTTTATTAATAGCATGGCTTTTATTTTTTATATAATTTTCCAGAAAGTATTTCTGCTTGCCGGAATAGAGTACAGGAGAGCAGGAGAACACACGGGAGCCCAGATGGAAGGCAGCAGTGAGGTTCAGAGTGCCTTGGAGGATGTAGTCCTCTCAACTCATCGGAGGCCAAAGAGCATTTGTTGATTGTTGTTACCACAACATGAAAACTAAAGGTTCCAACTGGGCCACAGAGACAATGCTCCATGTTCTTAGTAGTATCTTTCCCTCTTATCTTCTTTGCCACTCTCCTTTTTGTCATTGTCTATCCTTTTGTCTGTCCTTTTCTCTGCTTCTCAGACTCTCAGAGGGACCCCTCCACATGGCTAGAAACAAGGCTACAAGTACCTCTTGTAATTCAAACTGGAATGCTTCGCCATTGTGTTAGTCTGGGTAGACTAGAGAAACAAATTCAGAAACACGCATATTTATATGAGGGAGAGGTTTATATACAAGAGCAATTGAACATTGAGAAAACATCCCAACCCAGACAAGTCCAAAGCCATAAGTCTGATATTAGCCCATATGTGCGATACCTATCTTTAAAGTCCTCTTCAGACTCACAAAGCACATGCAATGAAGCCAAATGCAGGATGATTATAAGCCAGTGGGTAGAAAGACCTTGGGTCCAGTGGCATTGTAAGCATCTCAGTGCTGGCAGGGGTCTCTCTGTGACTTCTCTGGCTACTGAGGTCTGGTTGCGTCCATGTAGCTTGTCTTCTGCAATGAGAAAGAGAGAGAGAGAGAGAGAGAGAGAGAGAGAGAGAGAGAGAGAGAGAGAGAGAGAGAGAGAGAGAGAGAGAGAGATCTTTTGCCTCTAAGGAGGAAGTAGCATATTTCCCAGAATTCTCAGGAGAGGGCCATGCCCACATAGAAGTCTCATTGGCTATCTCCAGATTGACAGCCTAGACTCCACCCCTATACTCTTTATTTTTTTTAACATTTTATTAGGGGCTCATACAACTCTTATCACAGTCCATACATATACATACATCAATTGTATAAAGCACATCTGTACATTCTTTGCCCTAATCATTTTCTTTTTTTTTTCCTCCTCTTTTCTTTTTTTACATTTTATTAGGGACTCATACAACTCTTATCACAATCCATACATATGCATACATCAATTGTATAAAGCACATCCATACATTCCCTGCCCCAATCATTCTCAAAGCATTTGCTCTCCACTTAAGCCCTTTGCATCAGGTCCTCTTTTTTCCCCCTCCCTCCCCCTCCCCCCTCCCTCATGTGCCCTTGGTAATTTATACATTGTTACTTTGTCATATCTTGCCCTATCCGGAGTCTCCCTTCCCCTCTTTCTCTGCCATCCCTCTCCCAGGGAGGAGGTCACATGTGGATCCTTGTCATCAGTTCCCCCTTTCCAACCCACTCACTCTCCACTCTCTCACCATCGCCCCTCACATCCTTGGTCCTGAAGGTATCATCCACCCTGGATTCCCTGTGCCTCCAGCCCTCATATGTACCAGTGTACAACCTCTGCCCTACCCAGCCCTGCAAGGTAGAATTCGGATCATGGTAGTTGGGGGGAGGAAGCATACTCTTAATCAAATTGACACTGGATTAGGTGACTACCACAACCATCTAGAAAGGGACTGAAGTGTATTTTAAACTATCTGTGTACACACACACACACACACACACACACACACACACACACACCTTGGGAAAGGACTTTGGCCCTGTTTGGGTTCAGTATGCAACAAAAGATCCGTGGGCTGGTTTGTCAAATGCAACATGGGTAAGAGGAGTCAGGGAAGCCATGGAGAGGACCTCAGGTTATTACACTTGCAGATCAGATCAGGATGACACAGGATGCCAGGATTTGTGCACACAGGGGTTGCATCCAGGGATAATGTAGCAAGCTAGAATTGTAAGAGCGGGTTCATGTAGGGTAAGTAGGGCTGGGCAGGCTGGGTTTCATGGGTTCCTTGGGCGTTTGAATGATTCAGCAGCTTCAAGTCCCATAGGGGTTGTTCCTGGTTGCTAGTTTTCTGAGATGATTCGGATGGGTGAACAGTACTAGCCGAAGAGTGAGGACATAAGGATCATTATTGAAGAATTGACTTAATCTGCTGCTCAAGAGGGGACTGGACCAGTCTCTAGTGAGGGCCCACTAGCTATGTCAATGAAACAGTTTTAAAAGATTTTATATATAAGGGTTTCAAAAATTCCTGGACAAAATGGAAGCGTTACTATCAGACAGTTAAGCACTCAGTTACTCATGGAAAGGTTGACAGTGTGAACCCACTCAGTGGCTCTTTGGGGAAGGGATCTGGTGATCAGCTCCTGCCAAGTCTACAGCCTAGAAAATCAAGTGGATCAGGGCTACCCTGTCACGTGGGGCTTCTATGAGTCAGAATTGACTGGACGGCACACAACAGCCTACCACCTGAGAATGTATGCAGCACGCATTTAATGCTCAGCACAATCCACGGAATGGTGAGGATAAGAGGGCACAAACTTTTTATATTATTGGACATGCTAGACATGCAGGGTCTGGTCAGCTACAATAACCTGATCATAGTGAAGCACAGACAATGACTTCAAATCGAGTGAGGAAAACTGATACAATAATCTTAGGTTATCATTTCCAGCCAAAGCCCGACCTACTGCTTTGCATTCTGTAGGTAGCTCTTGTGCAAGTAGACCAACCATTGACAATGAAGTATTAAGAAACTTCTCTTCAAAGTTATTTCATTCTCAACCATCAGTTTACTTTCAATTCAAGTTACCTAAAGGATGACAATTTCCCTCTCTCTTATAACAGGCTTCATTCTACAAAATGATATCGTCACGAAAGGCTATAAATAGTGGCATTTTGTCTGTAGCTTGAAGTAAGTCTGAACTTGGGATCAGTCATTTTACTAAGAGCTTTTCATAATGAATGAAAGACATGTAGGTGGATGTAGGTTGGCAATTACCATCACAGAGAAATTACACTGCTATGAATGGCACAATGGCTTGCTAGCTCATCTTGCTTCCAAGAGGAGGTATGGAAAATGTGGGTGTTTCTTTCATAATGAATAAAACAGACAGCTTGAGTTCAGGATTTATCTGATGGTGCTGAAATTTGGGTTCCTAAAAAGGATAAACTCTGATCAAAGGAAAATTGTTTTGGTGTCTGAAGCTAGGTATTTAACATCTGCTGGGAAACTGACTATACCCCATGACTTTTGTTCAAGCAAGGAAAACAGATAGTGATTACTTTGTGCATGTTTTCTTTTGGAAATCATATCTTCTCTATTCAAAGCTACATCCTTGGCAAATAGGATTTAATTAGAATTTTAGAACTACCAATACAAATTCTTTAAAATACAATAATTCATCCTTACTATGCAATATGTGCTCAATAAGAATTTATCTGTATTTGACAGCATGCCTAAAATGCCTTAAAAAATCAAGGCAGTAAAACCTTTTGTTTAAATGGCCTTATTGCTAAATTTACTATAAAATGGTATATTAAATGAATAGGATTATATTCCTCTATAATGATCATTATTTACTTAAACATATTAATATTTCACTGACTATTTTCAAGAATCTATTAAAGAACACATTCTCCATGACTAGAACAAAAAACAAACACACTGCCATTGAGTCAATTCCAACTCATAGAGATTTTATATAGGTTCTGAGACAGTAAACCTTTACAGGTACAGACAGCTTCATCTTTCATCCAAGGAAATTCTGGTAGGCTGGACCCACTGACCTTGCAATATCTAATATGTTCTTCCTAACTCTATTCTTCATGGATATATTTTTTACAAATGAAAACACACTTAGTGAATGCATTATTCTGAACTATGCTTCTACATCTACATCAAAAAAAATTTTTCCTTAGTGAATACATTTATATTCTAGACCAGTGGTTCTTAACCTGTGGGTCATGACCCCTTTGGGGATAGAATGGCCCTTTCACAGGGGTCACCCGATTCAGAGCAGTAGCAAAATTACAGTGATGAAGTAACAACGAAAATAATTTTATGGTTGGGGGGTCACCACCACACGAGGAATTGTATTAAAGGGTTGTGGCATTAGGAAGGTTGAGAACCACTGTTCTAGAATATAATAAAATGCTTCTATTTAATGCTAGCTATATTTTTGGTACTATGTTTATAAAAATGCCACAAAGCCTTAGGACTCAGGTTATGCCAAATTGAATGTATCTTAGAGCATATTTAATGAGAATATGCATATGCTGGAAAATAATATTCCAAAAACTTTTAGTAAATTAAAAAATGTTTACTTAACAAGTTTGTTATTTGGCATATAGATGTGATTGATCTAAGTTTTAATTATATTATCAATTAACTTATTGAGGAAAGCATGACATTTGATTATCTTTCCAGATAGAATGGAAAATACATTCTCATTTCAGGGCTTTCATTCAGTCTTGACTACTTGTATTCTAGGTTGATATAACAAAAGCTAACTTAGCAACAATTATAATTTTAACACAATATCATAACTTTTTCATACAACTTGATAAAGATCCTGATTTTTTTTCAAGATTAGCTATATACCTAATATGGATAAACAAAGCCATGATTGTTTGTGCCCAAAAGGGACCTGGGCAAAGGGTAGAATATGTGATCCTGCATGCACATACACTGAGAACAATTTCTCTGGTTCTGAACTTTTAAAAGTGTCTGGAGTATTTTCAGAGTCTGGGCTATTGTGGTGGCATTATATGCATTCATCAACTGATTTAGAATAACTAGAATGTTCTTACTTAAGGAGGTGGGGGAGGCTCGTCCTGGGAGCAGATGCCCTTGCAGAGCGGCTGGTGGCTTCAACTGCTGACGGTGGGGGAGTCCATTCAAAGGCAGTATTTCTAGGACTTAGATGAAAAATGAGATTAGCCTGCCCTAGGAAAAGCCTTCCCAAACCCAATCAAACTAAAGTCATTACCATGAAGCCGATGCTGCCTCATAGCAGCTGTTTGTGGGTTTCTGAGGCTGCAACTGTGGAAAGTGTAGAAAGCCCAGTCTTTCTCCAGTCAAGCTCCAGTGGACTTTCGAATTGCTGACCGTGTGGACTACTTATGGTGGAGTGGTTCGGAAAAGAGTTAGTCTTAGAAAAATGCTGCAGTTTTATGTAACAAAACCTAACAGAAAACAAAACAGGTAGAAATCAAAACAAACCCTCAAATATATGCAAGATTGGAAATGAATTCAAATGGAATGTGTTGCGGTTTTCAGGCCTGTTCTTTTTCAAAACTTTAGGAAGCACATTTACCAATCTTTCCCAATAAATTATTATTTACATGAATATACAGTAGGATAATTGTCTTGCACATATGTGCTGCAGGTTTTGAACAAAACATTTTTGTTGTTACCACAGATTTTACTTAAGGAAGAGAGAAACAACATGGCAATTAGTTATTAAAGAAATCATGGTTAGAGCTTATTAATATCTCAACCTGGTATAAAGAAGGGCATGTTCTTAATTTAGTATTCCGGTGTGTGTGTGTGTGTGTGTGTGTGTGTGTGTGTGTGTGTGTGTGTGTGTGTAAGAGAGAACTTTATACCAGAGTACAATTGTCTATTAAGAAAACATCCCAGCCCAGTGCAGGTCAAGTCCATAAGTCTGGTATTACCCCATATATCGGTACTAGTACATAAACTCCTATTCAGACTCATGCAGCTATGCAATGATGCTGAATGCAGAAAGAGCACAGGCCAGTGGGTGGAAAGTCTTGTGGATCCAGTGGTGGTGGAGGCATCTCAGTGCTGGCAGGGGTCTCCATGTGGCTCCTCCGGCTCCAGGGCTCTGGCTCCATCATTGTAGCTCCATGTGCCTTTTCAACAGGAATTCTTGCAAGGAGAGTCTATGTGTGTAGCACCTCCAAATGAAGTCATCAAGCTGTGACCTGATTGACAGGCTAAACTCTACCCCTTCACTCTTAATAGTCTCAAGTTGACACCAGATTGTGTCACTACCACAGAATTTAATACATACCGCATATCATTCCATACTTCAACCACATCAAGTATAACTGTACGGTTGCTACCACAGTCTGTTTCTGACCCTTCTCTTTCTACATGGACTCCTTGACATCATCTCCCTTTTACCATCTCCCCCCACCTCCACCACTGTACCCCTTCTTCCCCCATTATTCTCCTTGCTGTCCCTATAGATCCATCAATCCTGGGTTTCACAGACCGAAAAACAGAAAGCCCGGCATCATTACTAACACTCTCTTTCTCTCTGGACACATGCCAAATTGACCGGCAAACGAAACCGCATGTTTTCCCTAAAGAAACAACTTGCTATCACAACCCAAGTATACACCACCCAAGTATACACCACCCAAGTATACACCAGGAACTCATAAGCAACCCTCTGCGATGCTCTGTGTTGATGTACAATTTGTCACATTTAACATACGACATGTCAGCTGTTGGTTCGACACACAGTAAGGGTCGCTTGGGTCAGTCAGTATGTCTGTCCACTTGATGTCGACTTTCTTTTTTTAAGTTTTTTAGTTGGTGCTGATGTTGACTTTCTAAGAACTCTGCCTATTTCTCGCTGAAGTAATGCTTTCACAGACAAAGCCAACGTACTGGGATTAACACTCAGTTAACACTGGTGCCAAGTTGGCGTGCCTCTGGAAAGACAGATGAGTAGACCACGCAGAGAAATTCAAGATTAAGAAGGCTTTACAGAAAGTGAATTTGGGTATAGATTTGTGTCATGAAATGTATAATCGTCAGCATGGACTGGTAGGAGGTCTGTGTACAGAGTTTCTGTGGTTGTCCTTGAGGAAATTGAGGATGTGGCCCTGCAACCCAGTGTTAGCAGGACCCCTTTGACCCTCCAGTGGGGCCCGGTTTGATGAAAGCCCTCCTTTTCAGAAGGTTCTGTAGAAACATGTGGTCGAAGGCGGGGTGAGCTACAGAAGTTTCACGTTCTCCTGGGCCCAGGCCTCTGGGAGCCAGGAGGCTGGAGGAATCCAAACGTCTACTGACCCGAATCAGCCCCCGAGGTCCTCTCTATACCCAGCAGCTGGGGAGCTGCCTTCATGCAGAATGTCCCCTTGAGCGCGGTGGGCTTTTCAAGGGCACAGAACCGCTCAGAAAAAAAAGGGGGGGCTCCACGCAGTCGCACAACCAGATGAACGCAGCCCGTGTCGCTGCATTTTGCTGGGTTAGGTTTCCAGCAACACTATAACCCCAAGGTGCCCCGGTTTGGCTGTCAGACATCCAAGGCCACTCTCTGAGTGATCCCTGAGAGGACGTACGAGAGAGTTCACTTCTCACGGCTGCTGACTCACCGTGTGACCTCAAGCCCGTTGCTTTCCCCACAGCCTCAGTTTACCCAACAAGAAAACACAGATGAGAACCCTTTCTTGTTTACCAGAAAGTCCTCGTGTGATCATGCTAGTAGTCGGGTCACCTCCAAGGTGTCCACGAGCCCTGCGCGCATTGCATTTACTTGTTGGGTCGCTAAACCCACCGTCAGCAGTTGAAGCCACCAGCCGCTCTGCAAGGGCATCTGCTCCCGGGACGAGCCTCTGAGGATGCCCATGGGGGCAGGTCTATACCCTGTCCTGCGCGTCGCTCGGAGTCGACTTGGACCCAGCTGAGTCTTGGGTTTATAAGGAGTCTGGGTGACAGGGTAGGATAATCATTGGGTCGCTTCCAAGGTCGCAGGTGGTTCAAATCTACCTGCCGCTGCTACCTGGAGAAAGATGAGGCTCTCTGCCCCTGCAAAGCTTGACAGCCGCCAATGGCCGCGGGGAAGGCTGTCCCGAGCGAGCCCATCTGCAGGGCTGCCTCTATTGACCGAGCTTTCTGTGGTCGGCTGTGTCACACACCTGGCAATTTTCATTGGTTGTCAATCATGGTGTCTAGGCAGGAGATCTCTGCCCAGGACAAGGAAAGCGACAAGCGCCTCAAGGTGCTGGAGGCCAGGTCAATTTAGTATTTCGGATTGCTACTTGTTTTTAAAACATAGAATAACGCTGAGTCAAATGCACTGTTAACTTTGCATTAGTAGGCTTTTAATTAATATGCTCACTTTTCTTATGCATGTAATTTTCTTCTCTATTTATTATATAAAAATAATAATATAAAGAATCTCAATTATATCCCAGATCAAATACATCTGCTTTTTTGGCTTCTATTGTGCTTTAGTTCCCAAAAGATGAGCCAACCTTTTTAATTAAAAAACAAAATTAAAAAACCCTCTCGTTAAAAAAAGGCTCATGAAAATATGTGACTACCTGGGAAGGCATAAAAAGGTAGTCATCACATGTGGGTATGAATTGGTTTAATGAACCAATTAGATTACTTTCATGACAACGAGAAAAGAGTAGAACCAGGTCATGAGCTGCTCTGGGAACTTAAGCTAGGAGGTAGGTTTCTGGAAGCTGAGGGATGCGCGGGGGGTGTATGGTGTGCCAGGGCAGAACTCCTTGGACTATATATTCTCTTGCTGTTGTTGTTAAGTGCCATCAAGTCAGTTGCAACCCATAGTGATCTATGGACAACAGAATGAACACTGCCCCATCCTGTGCCATCTTCACAATGGTCCCCATACTACAGCTCATTGATGCAGCCACAGTGTCAGTCCAGCTCTTTGAGGACCTTCCTCATTTTCCTTGCCCCTGTCATTTACCAAACATGACGTCCTTCTCCAGGGACTGGTCTCTCTTGACAGACTGTCCAAAGTCTGTAAGATGAACTCTTGCCATCCTTGCTTTCAAGGAGCACTCTGGCGAGTACTTTGTCCAAGACGATCGGTTCACCTGTCCACGGGACTTTCAATATTCTTCTCCAGCACTATGCTTCCGATACATTGATTCTTCTTTGGTCTTCCTTATTGCATGTTCCTTAATATCTTAGGCTGCTTATCATGCTAAAACGTTATCGTTCTCTGATGAGAAGAGTCCATGGGTGGCCCAAATGGCTAATATGCTTGGCTGCTAAACACACTGGAGAATCTACTTCTAAGACATTATCCATTAAAATCAGCCATTAAAACCCTCTGGAGCATCACTCCCCTATGAGACATGTAGTGCTGCCGAGGGTCAGGATCAAGTAAATAGTAACTGGTTTTTTATTTTGCTTCCTTCATCATCTTATAGATTTATGAAAGGCAGCAACTATAGCAAAGACAAAGCTGGAGTACACCGAGCCGAATGAATTTAGTCAATCACAAGAGGAAAGTGATTGTATGAGACCAGTGTCGTAAAAGTCAAGACAAGTTTCTCATACTGAAAGAAACATTCTTTGTTGGTTAGGGGAAAGGAAGGTAAACTACTGTCTGTGGGTAGACAAGTGTGAACTTGGGTAAAGGGGAAGGCAATGCACAATACAAGGGAGGTCAGTGAAAAAGGGTGGAGGCAGGGTAAGAATTCAAGAGTTAAAAGCAACAGAGGTAAATATTGTCATATACACACTCCTGTCACAATGGTGAGCTATGTAGACACACGGGTTGAATAGGTGTGGGAGGGATAGGAGGATTGTACACATGAATATATATATATATGTGTGCGTGTATATATACAAATCCGACTGGACAGGAGGGTGTACACTGGTACAGGTAGGAACTGGAAACACAGGGAACCCAGGACAGATGAACACCTCAGGACCAGTGGTGAGAGTGGTGATGGTGGAGGGAAGGTGAGGGAGAAAGGGGGAATCGATTACAAGGATCTATATATAACCTCCTCCCTACATATAACCATGGACAGTGGAGAAGTCGGTGAAGGGAGATGTCAGATGGTGTAAGATTTGAGAAAATAATAATAACTTATAAATTATCAAGGATTCATGAGGGAGGGGGGAGGGGGGAGCAGGGGAAAATGAGGAGCTGATACCAAGGGCTCAAGTATAAAGCAAATGTTTTCAGAATGATGAGGGAAACAAATGTACAAAAGTGCTTGACACAATGGATGGATGTATGGATTGGGATACGAGTTGCATGAGTCCCATAAAATGATCTTTTTTAATGTGGTGGAGCATACAGGCAGCTGCATTATTGAAAAATTTTTAGACATAATAAATACCTTGGGGGAATGAGTCACTGGGCCCCAGGTTCGGGACCACAGCTCCAGGACACACCAAGGACAATTGGCACAACATAGACAATCTTTTCCATCCTCCTTTGGTGAATAGAAACTGGGGATTTAAAAGCTTATGAGTGACTTTAAAAAAATACTTTTATTGGGGGTGCTTACAGCTCTTATCACAATCCATACATACATTACACTGTATCAAGCACATTTGTACATTTGTTGCCACCATCATTTTCAAAGCATTTTCTTTTTTTCCCATTAAAAAATTCATTTTATTGAGGGCTCATACAACTCTTATCACAATCCATACATACATCCCTTATGTCAAGCACATTTGTATATTTGTTGCCATCATCATTCTCAAAACATTTGCTTTCTACTTGAACCCTTGTTATCAGTTCCTCATTTCCCCCCTCCCTCGCCCACCCTCTTTCCCTTCCTCCCTTTGTGGTATCCACGTCACCACGAGTAGGGGCTGACTAAACAGAAACTACCAAGTCTTTGGATTCTCAGACCATCTTCTCCCATGAGTATAGGTTTAGGAGTGAAAAATAGATAATAAGAACAAATCAGCTCTTTGCTAATCATAGGTGTATATCATTCATGTGTGTACCTGTTGTGTGTATTGGGGATTCTCATAGGTTATGGGTATTATACCCAGATTGGAGGTATGTGGTACAATTTAATAAAGTATGGCCTGTTAGTATTGACCAACTGACTGTCCTAATACGTATAAGATAATTTAATAGTGGTTGATATGATATTGGCCACTTTATGTATGCTTATTGAGGCTCTGTTACATATAGAGTCACATTGTTAATATGAATTCTTCAATGCCTTATTGTAGTCAGTTTTATCCTTTGGAGTCCATTGACTTAAAATCCTATTTGAGTAAGCAACTACTTATTCTGGTCCAGCTGACAGGAAAAAGTTAATGGATCACCAACAAATGCTTAATTAATTCTTTTGACATCAGCGTAGCTAATGATATTTCAAATGAAAATTATATTTGAAAATTACAGCTATTAGCTAAGAAACTTTTTTGGTCATTGCTCGATGAATTTGAAGACAGATACTTTCTCACAAACTCAGAATTATGGTCTGGTGAATAATCAAAGGAAAATGTTATCCAGTTATGCAAACCAGCGATCAATGACTCATAGCTAATAACCTTTTGTGAAAAACTCAAGAAAAATCAATCTTGAGTTGCTAATCTACATCACATTTAAGTTTATTAATCAAAACCCTTCATGTAACAGCTCATTTGCAAGCAACTCAATAATCAAAATTCAAAAGGGTTCAGTTCATATTTGAATGCATGACAATCGACCTTGAATGATATCATTAAAAGAGTTGCCTAAAGATCTTCAACTTGATACAGTACTTTGATGACGTGGGGTACTGAGAACAATTCTATGTAGTCCCATTTTTTTTCTTTTTAAGGCAGTTATTGACTAAATTAAGGAGAGCACAGAGCCAATTTGGATGCCTCAAAGGAAAATATAGTTTTAAAATTTTTATTTTAGACTGTTTTCTCTGTAATCCAGATATAATTTTTGGGCTTGACCTTTTCACTTCGTGTTGGGGTGCCTATGTGACTTTAACCAGCTCCTCTATTTCTTCCGCGCTCAACAGAGGAGTTAGCTGCAACTGGGCTGCAGGAGACCTGCTTTGGGATTCCATCTATTCTATAAGGGAGGGAAGGAAGGGAGGAAGGAAGGAGGGAGGGGAGGAAAGGAAGGGATGGAAAGAAGAAATGTCTCTAACAGCTAATTATACGATGTGTGTTTTTCTTCCTTCTATTTCATTTGGAACCACTCACTCCTTTCATTTAGTTCCTATTAAACTGGGATCATTGACTAAATATTTACACTAGGATGCACATCTTAAAGCTGTACATAGCTGGAGAAATCAGGTTTGTAGGTGCCCATGCTTGTGTGTGTGTCCTTGTAATGGAGGTGTAGGAGGGTAAAATGTCAGGAAGAGAACTGCTTTGGATGCCTGACAGGTGACATCTTGTTCCTAGTTATGTGGCCACAGGCTGATCTCAGTTACCTCAGCTAGAAAATAATGCAACCAACTAATCACTCGTTTTATTCTTTAGACACAGAGAGACTATCATGTTCTAAACAGAAGAGGTGGGGGTGAGAAAAGGAAGAGGCACACAAATAGGCAGCCAGGATTGCTGTTTTCTCTACCAGGCCTCATGCCATTCACACTGGCTCCAGTGTGCTCATAGTGAAAGGACAGAGCTTCTTAAAGAGTCCTACCCCTTTCATGCTAGACTTGCTTTGTGCTTTCATGTCTGAAGTACCCTTTCTGCTTTATCTCTAAACTCTCTCTCAAGTTTGAGTGGAATTTGCTTTATTCCTGAAACTGTGTTTGATTCTGCATAAGTCTAATGCAATATTTCTCTTTTTTTTCCCTTCCTATTTGTGAATTTCCTTTTCTAATTCAGTATGCAGACTCTGGCTTTTATTACGTAGTTTTAAACTTTTTAAAAATTTAAATTATTTTATTGGGGGTTCGTACAGCTCTTATCACAATCCATACATCCATCCAGTGTGTCAAACATATTTGTACATTTGTTGCCATCATCATTTTCAAAAGATTTTCTTTCTCTTGAGACCTTGGTATCAGCTCATTTTCCCCTGTCCGCGACCATGCCTCATGAACCCTTGATAATTTATAATTTTTTTCATGTCTTACACTAACTGCTGTCTCCCTTCACCCACGTTCTAAAGAACTAGAGGAAAGTTGGGTGCTTCAATGGGGCTAGCCTGCATGCGCCCTGACTGACTCTTCTTTGTCTCTTCTTTGTGAGCCTTCTCTGAGGGGATGTCCAGTTGTCTACAGATGGGCTTTGGGTCTCCATTCCACACGCCCCCTTATTTACATTGATAGGACTTTTTGTTCTGGGTCTTTGATGCCTGAACACTGATCCCATTGACACCTCATGATCACACAGACTGGTGTGCTGCTTCCATGTGGGCTTGGCTGCTTCTCAGCTAGATGGCTGCTTGTTTCTCTTCAAGCCTTTAAGGCCCCAAATGATATATCTTTTGATAGCTGGGCACCATTAGCTTTCTTCACTACATTTGCTTATATACCCATTTTGTCTTCAGCAATCATGTAGGGAAGGTGAGCATCACAGAATGTTGGGTTATTAGAACAAAGTGTTTGTGTGTTGAGGAAGTACTTGAGTAGAGGCCCAATGTCCATCTGCTACCTTAATACTTAACCTATAAATATATGTACATAGATCTATTTCCATATCATTGTATATAAATATATTTACATATATATGCCTGTATTTAGACCTCTATAAATGTCCTTTGCCTTTTAGCTCTTTCCTCTGTTTTCTTTTACTATCATGTTTGACTTCATTCGGGTTTCAGTAATTTCCTCTGGCTACATTGCCATTGATGAAGCCTCACCAGGCATTCTATGCCTTCCTCGCCATCGATTTTGGATCACTTGCTTTTTCCTTGTCCCTGGGTTTGTTGGCTCCCCCCCTTCCCTTCCTTCTTCCCCCCTCCTCCCGTGTTCCTCTGGAACCATTGGTCCCCTTGTTTTGTCCTCTGGATTGTTGATCCCGCCTATCTTATCTAGGGAGACATGCAGAGACAATAATATGCACAAGAACAAGACAGAGAAACACAAAACAGCAAAAGAAAACAAAAAATATTTCTCTTTCTTAATAATAAAAGCTAACATTCATTAGTCACTTTCTACATGAAGGCACAATGTTAAAAATCTTCACATATTTATTCACTAGATTCTCACAACCAACCTATGAGGTACACACTCTTTTGTTTTTTATTTTATTTTAAAATCATTTTATTGGGGGCTCATATAACTCTTATCGCAATCCATCCATCCATCCATTGGAGGTACATACTCTTATTGAGTCCATTTAATTGATAAGGAAACAGATTAGACACTTTCCTAAGGTTATGTAGCTGGAAGATTGTGCATCAATATTGGAACCAAAGTACTCTGGCTCCAGAACTTGTGCTCTGCTGACACGACACTAACTTTGTATCACAGACCTTGTTGCAGGTATTTTATCTACTAGGCAGAGAGAAATAATGTCTTCTAAACAGTCTCAGCATTTAGAATATCATTCTGTTTATTTTAGGTACATAATACGTGGTCACTGAACAAATGTGATACTGAGAATACTAAAGGGAAGAAGTATCAATCAGATGAAGTGATAAAATTGAGACCATATAACATAACATGGAAAATTGAGCCATGGTAGCAAGGGAGGTGAAAACGTTAAAATAATTCCAGGACTGAAAACTGACATAGAAATTCAGAAAGTTTTTATGGGGTTTCCTTTCAGGGCCAACTCTGTAAACTGAGGGACAAACTTCATTTTTATCCACTGGATTTGTCTTGGCTGGAGTCTGGTAAAAAAAAAATCAGGCGAGTAGACAGCTCCCTAGGGCCAAATATAAGAAAGGAAGCAAAGCCTATTTTTAAAATAGTTTTGTTGATACATAATTTACATATCATATAATTCAATAGCTCAGTCATATTAAGAAGAATTGTACAATCATTATCACAATCAACTTTAGAAGTTTATTCTTTTTTTTACTCGTTGTTGACCCCAATTTCTATTCAATAATTCCCCTGGGAATTAGTATCTTTATGGATTTATCTATCCTGTATTTTTATACAGAATAATATACAAAAAACAAAACAAAAAGGGACCAGAAACAATAACCATATAAAACAGGGGAAAACCAAAATTTCAAAGAAAGTAGAAAATATTTTAAAACTGCAATAAATTTAAAATGGGTCAAATGGGAGATCAAATGATAAAGTGTTATATTTCAGCCTGACTACAGATGCCAAAATCCACTTTACAAAGCTCTCTGTCTGATAGTAAGACTCTTCACATCCCTGGACTATGGCTAAAGGATCTTCACAGACTTAATCCATGTAGGGACCCTGCACATGAATTTGGGGTTTCTACTATATTCCATTCTACAACATTTTGCAAAATTGGTGTTTAGAATTTAAGCTCTAATATGGCTTTCTCCCCCAGTTTTGTATTTTATTATTTATAATTCTTGGACCGCTCAGAAAAACCAACATTTTAAAATACTTCAATCTTATGGTTTGATT
The DNA here is from genome assembly GCF_050624435.1 of Tenrec ecaudatus. Classification (NCBI taxonomy): domain Eukaryota; kingdom Metazoa; phylum Chordata; class Mammalia; order Afrosoricida; family Tenrecidae; genus Tenrec; species Tenrec ecaudatus. The sequence continues at coordinate 110,359,065 of NC_134535.1, forward strand.
TCTTGATTTGTAAAATCATCCACGATTTAGCTGCAAATAAAATGGACTTATAAAATTAGTTTCTATCTTAAATCCATTTGCATGTTTTTATCGCCCCTGAGGAAAGGTAATTTTCTCCTGTACTAACCAAATATTAAATACAACTTTTTATAGGAATCCATATTATTTGTTATCATCTGACATATTCATATTGGCTCTATTTTAGTGTGGAAGAAAAGAGTTGGTCAATATGGTCTTTTAACATGTTATTCAAGCATGTAGTTTTATGTACTATTAACAATCATATATTTCTATGTGTTGACATCAGGTAAATTTTGTGAAAATTCACCTGATTTATGCATCCTGAACTTTGACAATAAGGCATGACTAATTTGAGAATATTTTAAATTTAGAATATTTGCTTAGTTACTCATGATTTTAATATAGTGTTCATTTAGCTAGTTTTAGAGGATTACACCCACTGCTTACCTATTGACATAGTTAGGTTCTCAAGGCCAGATACTTACTAAAAAACAGGCATTATAAGAAAAAGAAAAATGACCACATCAGATCACAAAATAGAGGATGCCACATTATCACATAATTGCCAAATAACACCATTGCATAGCCACTCAGAATCATGACCCAGCCAAGTTGACACACCTTAACCATCACAGTAACCATTGATTACCCTTGCTTCATAGCTCTCTATAGGTTACTGTTTAATAACTGGAGAGCAGATTTTTAACTATCAGAAATGTGAAATGTCAGATAATGATAGAGTCCATAAGTGATGGGTAGATGTATCATTCATTCAGTTATACACTTATATAATTAACATTAAGTATTTACTAAAAGAACAGTACTTTTTTAGACATACAGGAAATAGTTATTTGTGTTGCATGCCAGGCTAACAAAAGCTATTGCTCTCAAATGGAAATAACCAGTCTTGAAGTTTTGGCTGCCAGAAGCCAAATGGACTATTCTCTGGTGGGCTAAGAATATTGCATCATGCCTCCAATGCACCCCCCCCCCCGCCCCCGATGATTAAGTAGCATGCTTTTTTAGAATCTCTATTGTGAAGGAGACAAATAAAATAGTTATGCTCCCTCAAATTACAATTTAATTGGATATTCAGGCATGCACACACTTTGCATCACTTTCTACTGTGGGTGATTAGTTATTTTTGGTATTACCTGTTGATAGTTGCTTGGCCTGCTTTAGTCAGTGGAATGGGGGACAGAATGATATTCTGGTAGCTCCCCAATGAGACAGTGAGTATTATGTTTTTCTACTCGTTTAACTTGCATTCCTGTGAACTGATGTGAAAAGAAAATGCTTCAGGAAATCCACATCTTCAAATGAAAACATATGAAGTAGAACTGCACCCAACTAGAAGCCTGGTGTCCAGTCTGGCCCAGCTGTGCATGGCTGTCTTTGAGCCATCACCAACAGTGCTATGGCTATGAAAAAGAAATAGTCACCCCTTTAAGGGCATTGCGAAATTTGAGGTTGTGTGTTATGCAGAGTTATTGCATCAGAAATGGATGAATCTAGAAACTTTTGCTGGAGATGAAGTGCTTTTGTAACAAAAATCTGAACTTGATGGTGTGGGTGGTAAGAAACAGTAAAATGGGCTGGAAATGGGTTTCCTGGTGGTAAGTCATTTGGTCCATCACTGACTGTCATGGCCTAGGGCAGGGTACCTCATGAATGTGTACATTGGCAAGAAGAATGTGTAGAGGAAATGTCGATTGTGTACTCTGGTTGTTGCTCACTGTAATTGGGAAGGCACCATAAACAGGACAGATCTTCTGAGAAAGTAAACGGCATGTTGGAAAACAGGATGAAGAGGGGAAATTGCTCATCCATCTGGATTGGAAATCTAAGTAGTTTCTCACCACATTGAAGTATGGCCCCAGGACCAGAGATACCCAAGGACTCACTATCCTTTAAGTACTACCTCACGGCCGAGACCTGGTCTTGGTAAGACCTTCTGGAAAGATGAAGATGGTGCCGAGATGCTTTCTTTTGCACAGAGGGTTGTTCAGACACGGTCCTTTGGGTTCTCAAGGACCTGTATTTAGATCTAGAGTGATCCAAGCATGTGTGGAAATAAACTGTGAGCGTGGCTTTGGATGCATAGTACTGATTGTATTCAGATTCTCAGGAGGCAAACAAAGGTTTTGAAGGTGTGGTTTTGTTAAACATGCTACCAGCTTAGTTGGTGTAAAGATGGTGCAATTTACTTAAAGACTCCGTGACTTGTGGAAGATGTGTGGGCCTCCACTTTCTAAAGATAGCTGGGAGGCCAATAATGATCCCTAGTTGTCAGAGAAGGCCTCGTCCTTCGTGTACTGATGTAGGACAGGGAGGACAGATAAGTTCATGCCGAGAAATGGGCTGGAAGTGGGGTGCCTAGAAAAGCAGAATTGGGAGCTAATTCATTCGCAAGAGATTTGGGATTGTGGTGTGACCCCATTTTCTGTCTTTGTGAAAGGGGACACTTAATGAGGTTATCTTGTTCCTGTTCCCTGTGTGAGGAGAAGATCATTTATCTTCATAGGCGTCTGGATCAATAGATCTGCTTCTAGACCTGATGCAGACCCTACCATCTAAATGAAGTGGGAAAGAAAGGAATATATGTAACTAAGAGAAAAGGATATGAGGGGTTGCAATATTGCCACCAATTCTTCAAACCTTTGCCTTGAGCAAATGATACATCCATACCCTTTTCATTGACTTTGTATCTATCAAGGTGTATATCCACGCAGGATTCTTCGAAGCTGGGCTTAGTTATGAGAATTTCCTTCTAGGTTTTGTAAGGTCTCTCTCTCCGGCCTAAATTCCAACCTCGGTCCTTGGCTCCATACAAGAAAGATTTCATGCCGGAGCCTGGCTCGTGATCCAAGTGTATTTAATGAGAGTTAAAAGAAGCTTCAGGTTTTACGCGACACCCATAGAATTCCTTTGACCATGTGGCCTGGCAGAGGCTGCTCAGGGTCATGCAAGGATCTCTCTCCCAAGTTTCCTCCCATGAAGACGACCAGACAAGCCCCTCTCCCTTCCGGTCCCTGCCTTTTCAAGGGTTCCCAGGGGAGGCGCGGTGAACGACCCCAGGTTGATCCCATTGGCTGAATTGCAATCACATAGCCCAGGTGGGCTGCTCCAGGTGTAACGCCCATCGGCGCCCACCGGCGGGAAAATCCAGCTTTGTCCTATGCCGGCTCTCCTGGGCATGCGTAAATGGACTTCCCAATTCCCTAGGCTAAGCTGCCTAACAGTTTCTCCTGTTGACGTAGACTGACGAATACCTTTGTGAAATAGCCATCTCTTTTCACTCTAGGGATTTGCTCTCAAAGAGCCCTGGCTTACAACATCTCTGATGTCATTCATGGCCACAGAGAGCAGCCACCATAGAGCTTCTCCATCTTTTCCACTAGGGAACTCCTGTAACTATGCAACGGGAGCACTCTCTGGATCCTTTCACAAGATGCAGATGGCTGGTGGATTTTTCCCTTATGTACTTTAGTCTGCTTGCATTTTGGGGGTGACTTTTGATTTTTTTTGCCCTCCTACTTTCTACTATGGGGATTCTGGCATTTCTACTTCATATATTGTGGGATAAATTTTTTTCAAGCTTCTTAGAGATATTCCGGTACTTTAATAATCCAGTGGATAGATGATCCCTTCTGTGGAAAGCAGTCATCCTTTTTCCTCAGCTACTCCTGTTCTTGCCAAATGGGAGCATGAACAACATGGCCGTGCTGGCAGGAATGGAGGTTCTGCATGGGCTCAGCAACATGGACTTCCTTGCACCAAGGCTGATTGGCTACTGCCACTGCTGAGTGCCCCATCTGTCAGCAAAAGACCACCAGGGAGTCTAAGATATAGGACTTCCTTGGGAAAGTCTACCGGCAACCTGGTGCCAGGTTGATGATATAGGGTCACTTCCTTCACTGAACGGATCGCATTTTGTTCTAACTGGAATAAACACCTACTTTGGATACCAATTTGCTTTCCTCACACACAATGCTTTTGTCATAACAACCATTCATGAACATACAGAATGTTTCCTCTCCCAGCATGATATCCTGCACAGCATTGTCTCAGATCAAGGAACTTCCTTCTCAGCAAATGCAGTGCGGTAATAGGCCCATGCTCGTGGAAGCCATGCTCCCTGCCAGCCTAAAGCAGCTGGCTTCATAGAATGAGGGAATGGACTTCTAAAGGCACAATCACAGTGCCGGCTTGGTTCAACCCCTTGCAGGGTTGGGGAATGTTCTCCTGGAGACGTCATATGCTCTAAACAAGCATCCAAAACATGGTGCTCTTTTTCAATAGCCACGATTCATTGGTCCAGGAATTTAGGGGGCAGAAATGGGAGAGGCACCATTCACTATTACTTTTAATGACCCTCTCACATTTCTTTGCTTTTTGTCCCTGCAACCTTTTGTTCCTCGGGTCTGGAGGTCTTAGTTTCAAAGGGAGGCTTACTTTCATCTGGAGACACACCACGTATTCCATTGAACGGGTAGATAAGAATGTCCCCTGGCCATTGGGGATTCCTCATGCCTCTGAATCAACAGACAATGGATGGTGTTACTGTATCAAGAGTAGTAGATTGGTCCTGAATATCAAGGTGATTGGACTAGTCTTCCATAATGGAAATAAAGAAGAATATGCCTGGATGATAGAAGATTCCTTAGGTGATGTCTAGAAATTGTACTGTCTTGTGATTAAAGTCCATGATAAACTACAGCACCCCAAAGCTAACATGGTTACTAACAGCCTAGAGCCTTGGTCCTCAACCTTCCTAATGCTGTGACCCTTTAATAGTGTTCCTCAAGCTGTGGTGACACCGCAACCATAAAATTACTGTCGTTGCTACTTCATCACTGTCATTTTGCTACTGTTATGAATCAGGCAACCCCTGTGAAAGGGTTGTTTGACTCTCCGAAGGGGTCGCGACCCACAGCTTGAGAACCACTGGCCTAGCCTCTTCAAGAATGAAGCTTGAAGAGCAAAACCCACCACCAGCTGAGGTACTTGCTGAGAGCAAAAGGAAATGCAGACTGAGCAGTGGAAGAGGGTAGTTCTAAATGCCAGTTACAGCCCTGGAGCCAGCCGCAGAAACGAGAGCTGCAATTGTCAGGAGTAGTTTCTATTTGGATGTCTGCATTAAATATTTTTGTTTCCTTAACTTCGCTTATAAAATATAAGGGGGAAATGGGGTTAGTGTGCTTCCCTGTGTACACATGTTAGTTGCAAGTATGATTTTATCATTGTCTTTATTTGGAGATTGTGTATGGTTAAAGTGTTGTGTACATGTGTTAGGTTGACAAGGGGTAGTTTGTAATATTTAGATTTTATCTCAGCTTGACCTACCTGGGGGAAGGTTGTGATGGAGCACAACTTATCAATCATGTTACAGCCTATTGATGCCCCCTTTGGTGTGTGTCCTAGTGTGTAAAACAGATTTGAGCAGAACCAAGCTCTCTCACTCATTTACGATCTACTGGATCTGGATCCTGTATCTAGTTTGTCGATCATCTGTTGTGTCCCCTGCTGATCCCAGGAGCCATCAGCAGACCACCAAATTGGAGTCATTTGTCCAATCTGTGTTTATTCGCCTCTGTATCCACAAGCCCGTGGCTCTCCTGCTTCATCTTCCTGCTTCCTGTTCATCAGTTCTTCCAACTGCTTAGTCAGGAGATGCCTCCAGCTTATGTCTAACCTATGCATTTTAAATTGGACTCGATTGATCTACTTCGACAACTATTTCTTTTTAAGTCTCCAAAATCGCCAGGAGACATTCTCAACTTCTAGTTCAATGGAGTCGGACAGGTCTCCAGGTGGGAGGATACACACACAAGCATCACTGCTTTGGCTTCTCTAAAGAACCCAGTCTCACATCCAGGCTATCATATCTTTCATCATAACATAGTTCACCCATTTTGATAAGCTTTTTCTTATTCAATGTTCCCCCAGCTTTCTGAGGATTTAGTTCATCCATACTCTTCTCCCACCGACCAAATATATATTGGCCAGGTCCTGCAGCTGCTTTGGGATACGGTGACCTTCCTCCCTTGGCAGGCCCCCCGGATTTCCCCAACTTGGTTATATTATGACTTAACCCTAATGATTTCCTTGGCAGTCAGTAGGCAAAGTGTGAAGAGACAGAGAGCTTGTACTTCCTTGCAAGGTGGCAACCTCCGAGTTCCCTTCATAGAAGCCTACAGAGAGAAATGAAAACTCGTCATGGGAACCTAGTGAGTTAAGATTCTCGTTTGACCAATGTATATGTTCTCATCTTAGGCCGCTGAGTTCCACTTGCTACCAGTTGGGGGCTGGAACTTTCCATAAGGGAATAACTGCGTTTAAGAGTTGGCTCTTGCATGAAAGGTTGATGGGCTCTAGTTTAGTTAAGTCATGGGCTGGGTTTCCACTTTCTTATTCCCCTCTTCTGAAGGAGATGATGGTCTCCTTTCTGATTTTCATCCTTAGACTTGAAGTTTGTGACTACTTTCTCCCTATCACCCTGCACCCTTTATTATTTCTCTCCAATGTACCCACTGTGCCTGGCAGCAGATATTGGATTCTATGGTATGTATGCTTAATCCCTTTTCAATCCCAAACTCCTGCCAGTGATCCAACCTTAACCCCCCTCACGCCAGCATTCCACTAGTTGTAAACATTTTAACAATTCTATTTTAACACATGCTGGGGAGAATCAGTATCTCAGCTGTCATCCCAGTGATGCAGCCTGCATTGACAGGATGTTCGATGACAGATTCTGATCCAACATTATGTTTTACAGTTTTCTTCATCAGATCACCCCTGGTCCCAACTATATGGTTTTATCCAAGGGGCTCAAATAATTGAGATGCAGTTACATAAAACGTTTATTGGGAAGTCTAGGAGGATGAAAGAAAAATGTAAGGAAGCAGAGGAGACATTTAAATATTAGGTGCTTACAACAGACTGGTCCCATGAAAAACTATGAAGGTTTGAAACCACTCCTTTAGAGAACGACAGAATTTTCTCTTTTCTGAAAGAGTTACAGACTCAGGAACTCACAGGGAGCAGTCCTGCTGATGCAGTGGTTACATGCTTGGCTGTTCATGGAAAGATCAGGGATTTTATCCTGCCATCCATGCCCCAGAGTAAGATGTGGCAGTCTGCTTCTGCAGTGACAGCCTTGGCACTTCTGTCGGGCAGCTCTGAGTCAGAATGGACTTCCGGGCATTGTCGTTTTTGTTGTGCGTCTTCACGGAGATCAGAGGCCCTCTCTGCTGTCTTCAAAGTGCTCACCAGAGTCCACAGGATGGCTTTAAGCCTTGCAATACCACTCTGTCTTTCAACTGAATGGAGAGATGTCTTTCAACTAAATGGAGAGTTAGGAAACTAACCTTTGCCATAAACAAATGGGAAAACAAACAAAAATAAACAAGCAAAGCAGCAACAACGAAAAGCAAACACGTTAAAGACTTTCCTATTGCTACAGCTTGGAAGAGAACACAGAAGCTAACAGGCAAAGGACAAAGAGTACGCAGAACAGACAGACTTGGACCAATCAGCCAGTGGTTGCAAAGGATGATAACTGTCATCCTGGCTAATAATTACAAAGAAGGCAAGCTTTCTTAGAAGTTTAATTTTACTTTAATTTCCAAAGTAAGAAATGTTATAATATTTCATAGTATTACATGCTTCTACTCATAATATTGACAAATATAATCAAAGATCATAGGATGTGTATTAAGTGTGGAAGTGAACTACATCGGAGAAAAGCCCAACTTTCTCAAGCACCTGAAAAAAATCCAAAATTGTTAATGAGTGTCCCACAGATGTTGGTGGCGGTCACGGATGTGAGAGTGGTTATTTCAGTGCAAATCAGTGTGAGCCAGAGAGGAGGATGGTAAGCAGAATCTACAAGAAGCAAAGCCCAGATGGTACCAAACCTTTTTAGTTGTATAAAGATTTCTCATTGATTCTTAATAATTTGATCTCTTTTTAGAAATTAATATCATAAGCCTATTATAAATTGTTATTTTAAGTCTATGTATGTATTCTACCGTGTGCCCAGCCATTACATTATTTGTTGTTTCTAAAAAAGCCTCAAGGTAAAAGTCTCCTCTGTTTTGGGTACTAAAAATGCCTTACTGAGAGGATGCTTCAGTTATATTCGGAACTGTCTGGGGTGATGGAATAGGGATGTCTTCCACATCGTTGTATTCGGTTCTCCTAACACTGACAGTACGCTTGCAATATGTGCATTTCACGGAATGCTGATGTTGCTTTGGAAGCTGAAGTACATACTGAATTCCCTTTAGCAGGTTTGCTTTCCACAGGGTCTGAAACGATTTTCTAAACATTCTGACTCAAACAGATAAATGAGCATATTGAGGATAATGGAAAACAACTTTCTCGTGATGGTCAGGGTGTGGACAGAGAGGCAATGTAGATGTGCTCTGTGGAATTAGATTAGAATGGAAAGTATCTGTATGATATTGGTTTATTTATATCAGTATATTTACTATTCATACATTTATGTATGTGTGTAGGCACATAGGTATACTTGCTAGGTGTGTAGATGTATATTTGTCTCCATTTTTATATAAGTGACTAATGATAATTCTCCATTAAAAGAAACCAGGGTTTTTATTTTTGGAAAGAAAGGGCTCAGTTGAGGGCTGTGCCAGGAAAAGTTAAAAAACAAAAACAACAACAAAAACCAATAACAGCAACAAGAACAACACAACCCCTGCAACATCTTCTGGAGCAGAAGTAAGGAAGTACTCAAGGAATGGTGGGGACGTATGGAAAAATACAGGCAATGGTATTACAGGCCTCTTCCTGGACATGGGGACTTTAGCCAGAGGGTACAGGACTCTGTCTGAAGGAGCTTCCCCTGACAATTTGAGAATGAATAAAATAATGAAGGTAACAGATTATAACTTATTGAATAATATAAAAATTAATGAGTCTATCCTGAAGTAAATGAGTCTAGGGAGGAGGAATCAAAGCCTTTTCTTATAACAGGAGGCTAACTAATAACTACAATATGAATAGGATATCATATTGTGTTATATAACATGAATATTAGGACGATACACTTTGGATGGGGAAACCAGTGGATCGAATGGTTTAGAGGTTTATGAGAAATAGGATATTTATATGTAAGCATTCTATCATCTCAGTGTATCTCTATTAAAAAGTATCTGTGAACAAAAAGGGAGTTAAAGTAGATCTATGTTGAGGTAACCGGCTGATATATCTTAAATATGTGATCAAAGCTAAGACCAGTATTAGGATAAACTGATATTTTTTTTCTTGCAAGATGTCATGTACTGAGGTTCGGGTAGGTGGTATTCCTGCCCCAAATATGCCACAGACACCTAATTATGAGGAAGTGTCTGACAGACTCATGATGAGGGGTAGTTTACAAAACAAGTGGCTTACATCCTTTAAAAAATTCATCAAAATCAAGAAAAAAAACTTAAAAAGCTGAGAAACTATTCAGAAACAAAGCCAACTACAGAGCTAAGGAGATATGACAACTGAATGCAATGTATGGTGCTGGATCCGGGGCCACTAAAACAAAAATCTGTACAGGACATGATTAGGACAATAGCTACAATTTGAATGCAGACCAAAGATTAGATATAATATCAATTGATGCAAAATATAACATTTTGAAGATTGTTTTGGTTATGTAATAGAATATCCTTATTTTGGAGAATTACATTCTGAAATATTTATTGATAAAGGCCACAATATCTCCAATTCATTCAAGTGATTACAGGAAAATATATTTATTGAAGGAACTTCAAAAATGTGACAAAAGTTTAATGGAAGTATATGGAAGAGCATAGTATAATCCTTGCAACTCTTCTCTCCATTTGAAATTTTATCAGAAACATGCTAATGCCCAAAGGGCAGATCAAGTAAACAAGGTTCATGTCTGACTGAGATTGTTACATAACATGGATAGGAAGTAAAATGGAGAGTGGAGATACACGTTGCGGTTTATAATCCTGGACCTCAGTGAATAGTTTGGCTTCTAGTCACAACTGTGAGTGTGTAAATGATTTTCTAAATGTTTTGTGTGCCTACGAGCTATTCTAATGCACACAAAGATAAACTGATGCTGTTTGCATATTTGTCAAATGAATACTTAACAGATTAATGTTTGTCAATCTTTTTTGACTCTTATAATGCTGCATAATCTCTTAAAAACGTTTGCAAAAGAAACCAATAAAACTTTATACCTAAAGTGTTTTTTACATGTTTTAGACAATTATCCATTTTAATTATGATAATAAGTATCGGGCCAATGTTTACCTTTCCTTGCTTAACATGTATAATATACTCCTTATTTTAGTTTTGCAAGGTGACAAAAAGGATGACCTGTTAAGAAATAAATTCAAAGATGCTGCATTTGGTTTCAAGGAGTTATACATGCAGATTGGAGCTATCTATTTCATGTTAAAGTGTTACAGTAAGAAAATGCTGGTTTTATGATGTTTGACGTGTAAAATATATATATATAGTTTTGTTTTTAAAAATCAATACATTTCATTCTGTAATGTTGTGAAGGAACACCAAAGTGCGATTTCCACCCGTATTTGCAGATATTTTTCCAGAGTGTGAAAAACCTATGTAGATATTCCTCTCTAATTGAGGGTACTGTTCCTTTCACCATTGGTTCTGGAACGGTGGATCTACGAATGGGTGTGGGGTAGAACTTGTCCAGATAGGTGAAGTTTACAGAGTAGGTGAAGACACTCCTGAGGGAAATGTATTATCATGTTCATGCGCCCCAATAGGTTAAGCTTTAACCTTCATGCTTTTTGTCTTTACGAAATAATCCATTAGAGTGTAAACGAAACATGTTCTGACCAGAATTGCCAAATGGTCCAAACCACCATGCTGACAAATTGTATTTCGCTGAAGGAGAATCTGGAGCAAAGTCTGAGTCACATGCCTGCGCACTGTCTGACTAACACGAATCCCTGAGGACCCTGCTTGATTCAGGGCTCCACGCTGTCCTCTTCACTCAAAACCAAAAGCCAAACGCACTGTCATCGCGTTGGGGCTCACTCCCAGCGACCCCACAAGACTGGTGGAACTGCCCTGTGCGTTTCCGAGGCTAGCGCTTTATGGAAGCAGAAAGCCCAGTCTTTCTCCTGTGAAGCGGCTGACGGGTTAGAAACGCTGACCTTTCAGATCGCAGGCCAATGTGCAACCACAACGTCACCGGGACTCCTCCCTTAAAGAGGAGAATTGTTACATTTGTAAAATACAAAAGCAGAAATCTGAAGTGATACTATATTGCCTGTAGTTGCACGGATCCAATTAGGAAGTTCTGAGCCCCAGACTGCAGGTGCATTCGGGGCTAACATTTAGGGGCTCCAGTCAAGAAAGGTTACAAGAAGCCTCAAGCCTTTTTGTTACCTTAAGCCCCTTATCACAAACAACCAGGCAAAGAAAGAAGGGACTAATATTTTAAAAAGAAATTCCCAGAGAAAGCAAAATCATTAATTGGATAAACCCCAAGGGAGAAAAAGTTAAGAGCATGGCATTCATGTGGATTCGAATTGTGCTTTTACATGAAAAAAGTCACTTCCCCCATACTTATTCTCCCCTCCCCCCAAACCATTTTAAAAAAATTGGGGGAAAAAAGATTGTAAAGATTCCCAAAGGAAAGACAATAATATCCATCATGATCACGCCTAGAGATCATCACTGTTTAGATTTGGGTTTAGGCTGCACAAGGGGTTTCAAACATTTCATGGTAAAATGACATTATCTTTTGGTTCCCTTTGTCTCTGAACTTTGTGAAGCATCTTCATAAATCAGCGGGTTGTCCTGCCCACCTCCAAACACACGCACACACCTCTGAGAGTCACTTTAGCGTACAGGAAGTCCTCGATTTACGAACATTAGATTTATTTGCCGTTTCCTAACCTGCTGACAGCAGAGGGAATCCAGCTCAGCTGTATGTGACAGACTAGATGTGCTCCTTAGGGTTTCTGAGTTTGTAGATTTTTGGCAGAACAAACAGCTGCATTGTTCTCGGTAGAGCAGCGCGTGGTTTTGAAACACTGACCCTTCAGTTAGTGGTCTGGTGTTTAATTCAAAGCTCGCTTCCTTGCACTGACTCAAAAATCCCCCCACTGCCATCATGTTGATTCCAATTCATGGCACTGCTGTGCGGAAGATAAGTCCATCTCCGTCTTTTCTCCGAAGAGCGGCTGGTGGGTTTGAACCGCTGATCTGGCCGCCCACCACCTAACTCATATTGCCATCAAAGCTCCTCCTCTTGAACTCAAAACCAAATCCAAAGTCATTACCATGGAGTTGATTTCAACTCACAGCAACCACAGGACAGAGTCAAGCGGAGCCTTAGACGTGTTTTATAGGAGTAGGCAGCCTTATCTCTTTCTTACAGAGTGCCTGGGGAGTTGGAACTGCAGCCTTTGAGGTTAGCAGTTTAGTTCACAGCCCACTCACTACACCACAGGCCTCCTTCCTGTCACTAAGCTGCCACCCAGCTGATGCCAACTCATAATGACACTGTAGGACAGGGTAGACTGCCCTTGTGAGTTTCCAAGACTTTATGGGAGTAGAAAGCCTTACTTGTCTTTCTCTTGCCGACTGGCTGGTAGTTTCGAACTGCCAACGTTGTGGTTAGTAGCCCAACGCATAACCAACTAGCCATCAGGGCTACCCGCTTTCACTGGTGCATTGTTCAATATGAACCTACAAATTTTACTTGAAGATCTTCATAGATGTAAAGATACCCAAGAATAGATCATATGTATAACCTAGGGAGCAGGGCCAAATTGTCCTGGTTTGAATTCCGGCTCTATCACTTACCAGTTGTGTGACCTTAAGAAAGTTACTTGCCCTTTCTGTGCTTAAATTCCCAAATCTTTAAAACTAGGATAATAATAGTACCTATGTCATAGGATTCTGTGACAGCCATAATGATTAACATCGATAAAACTCCTAGAATAGTGCAAGTAGCAAATAAATGTTTATATTTTTATGTCCAATGATATATAGTTTAGAACTATGATCATATTGCATTGATCAGATTATGGTTTACGATTTTCTAATCTGGTGCTAGCCATTAGGAAGACCTGTTCCTTCCTGCTTTGCTCTAGGCTGGCTGAGAGTTAGAATGGCCTCCATTACAGTGCATTTGGTTTTGATGGGTTTTTCTTGTATGTTGGGGATACGTTGAGCATATTCAGGACACAGCAGTTTATTTCTCCCATTAACTGATGAACCCAGGGAGAAATAACATGGACAAGCATAGCACATGGAATCTAAATGAGTTGATTCTAGAGAATGTGCCTTATGTCTGTTGGCCAGCAGATATCCTTCTGGTAAGCCTCCAGATAGACAGACATCACATGTCGTCACTGGATCTTGTAACCTTCCACACAACCGCACGGAGTGAGTGAGGGTACAGAAAGACATGTTGTCCTCAGGGAATTCAATTTACAAAGGAAGAAATAATAGGAATCCGGATGAATTATCCACAATGTCATCCATCCCTCTTTTTCTCTTTTCACCCTTGCAAACGCTTCCTTTTGATTTTTATGCTTTGCTTTCAGTCTGACTGCAAAGCATTCTAACAAACAGCTTAGTGGTAACCAAGCACATCTATCATCTACTGGTCTCTAATTGGATATTCCACACATATAACTTAGAGTAGCCAACAGGGTCAACCTGTGTAAAGATCTGATTACTATGGTTGTGGTTACACAATGTCAGAGTAATTCAAGTTTGGTGAAGTGGAAGATGAGCAAAAAAAAAGAGAGAGAGAGAGAGAGAGAGAGAGAGAGAGAGACTCTCATTGAGATGGATGACACCATAGTTGCAGGAATGGGTTCGAAGATAACAATTTTCTTTCATAACACAACAAAAAATGGCCAGGAACACACAGTGTTTTGTTCTGTTGTACAGGATCACTGTGTCTCAAAACTGCCGTGATGCCACCTAACAGGAATAACACTCGTTAGTTAAAATATCAGTTGATTTGATGAACAAAACCTCATCTTTTCTTTGGGATGGCATAGAAGTTGGAATGATTACATATGAAAAGGGAATCCTGGTCAATTATGCAAGCAGGCGAATATCTTGAATCTTATTATTGAGAATAAAAGTAGTATTGAGGGTATGATAATCCAAAAATATGAATAGCTACCGTTTGCTGAATATTGACTGTGTACTGGCATGGTATACAACAGTTAACATATATTATCTTATTTCATTCTACCATCAATAATTATAGTAGTATTAATCCTTTGCCTCTCTGGTCTCCAATTTATTCACTTCCTTCTTTTGATCTGCCCTGTACGCGCAGGGACTGCCTTCTGAAAGGGGAAAGGCCAGAGCACTGTCTCTCCCTGGCTGTCTCTGGTGTTAGCCGGGGGCTCTCAGGGCCTCAAACTCCTGCAGCTCTGCCTGGCCTCTGAGACACCGGGCGAGGCTGCCCATGACGTCCTGCTGTTGTACAAGTCTAGGCTGCCTCGCTTTCTCCAGTGTGACCCTGTGATTCTTCGCATGATTCTTTTTTTTCAGTATCTTTGTAATTAGTTTCCCGTATTACATTTCATCTGCTAAACTGACATCGGATCTGTTTTCCTGTCTTGACCATGGCTGATACTAAGATAGATAACACTTTAATTTTATACAAAGACTAAGTGATGCTTACAAAATCACACAAGTAATTAAAATGAAACAAAGCCCCAAGCTTTAAAACCAGGCGTGGTTTATTTTAAAGCTCAAGTGCTCACTGAGGCCAAACAAGAAACCCCGGTGGCGAAGGAACCTTTTGGGCCGCTAACTGAAAGATCAGCAGTTTGAAACCTCCAGCTGCTCTGAGGTAAAGTGTTACAGTCTCAGAAACCCGCAGGCAGTTCTACTTTGTTCCACAGGGTCACGATGAGTCGGCGTTGACTCGTGGGCAGTGATTTTGGTTTGGCCTTTTGAAGCCAAAAAATATCCGAATGGGTAGTTTGCATTAATTGCTTCTTCTTGTTTCTTAGCCAACCTGCCTGCCTTATGGCACTTACTAGCTATTATTATCACTTAATTATCTCTCTCCCAATCGCTTATGAAGGGTCTTTGGAGAGCAAGCACATATGTTATTCATCTTTGTATCCCTTAGCACCTACTACTGTGCTTGGAATGCAGCACAACCTCCGTAAATATTTGTGGAATGAATGAATAATAATCATTACCATTTACAAGTGACTCTTTTATTCCATCAGCCACGCTAGAGACCTTAGATCAATTTTATCACTTAATGTTCCTTGTTAGGTAGCTAGACATACTGATTCCAATGCCGTAGATAAGGGAAAATAAATTCACAGAGTTTAAATAACTGGCAACTATCCTGAGATTAAACCCAGGCCATCTGGGCACCAGAGTTCGGCATTAGATTACATTTGGCTGCCTTCCTATACCCATCATGTGAACAAATGCACAAGTAAATGAGTTGAGAAAAATTCAAGCATTTCCTAGATTTTTAGTTACTTTCAGAGTTACATAAACAGATGTAATTTTATCTTTATGAGAAAAAGGAACTGTTCGGGGTTTCCTAGACATAAAGGACATGATGGTGCTTTTTAATACATATACTGATATTTCTAATTTGGTAACATTAGGAGTAGAAGAATGGGCTAATAATCTGAAGAAATTTAACAGTTCATATCACAAGCATGCTGACAATAGTTTACTTCCATAATTCCATAACATTGACAGTGACATTGATGGGATTAATAACCAGTTGAATTCAAGTTTGGTCTGCTTTCTTGTGTAATAACAGGTTCCATTGCTGAGGTACACAGGAGGTTGTGCTAAGTACTAGGGTAGGCGTTTGTGCAGGCATCCAAGATGACAGTCAAAGACGCTGCCCATATAGCATGTTGGTTATCAGCACTTGAACATCTTCTCTAGTTTTTGTATTTCCTCGTACACTATAATAACTCATCAATTGTTGGTCTAACCACTTCTTCTGAGGGGGTTGTTGTTTCTACATGCATAGGCAGTTTCCTGGGCAAGAATATCTGGTTTAAAAACAACTCGTACTTGCCCTTTAATATGACACATTTTTCCCTTATTTTGTAGCGATTGAGCCAAACTACACATACAACTTTTAAATCACCCAAAAGATTTCAAGCTTTGTCCTTCACCAATCTAAAAACCTACTGCCATCAGGTCGATATTATTCATAGTGATCCTATATAGGGTTTCCAAGACTATAACTCTTTATGAGAGCAGACAGACTCATTCCCCATGCCCCACTGCCCCACCCCTGCCCTGTAGAGAGTCTGGTGGGTTTGAACCTTTGACCTTGAGGTTAGCAGCCCAACCTAACCCACAGCACCTAGATCCATATGCATCTATTCTGATTTACCTACACATACGACTTAAAGATACATTTAGGAATAGACTCTGTTTGTAACTAGGGTCTACCTGTGCTTCATTTGACACATCCTTGCTTGGTTTGGTATTTGTTAAATGTATTTTAACAGTTCAAGAGGATGTTCTCAAAGAGCTAAGAACCACTGGAAGACTGAAAATAAATAAATCTTCATAAGGATTTTTGCTGGCATGACTACTTTTTCTCCAAGGATAGGACATTCTTCTACATTTTTTCCATGTATGCTTAACTTAACTGAATTCTTAACTTCATTAATTGAGTAGTAGACAGTAATGTAAAATGAAATACATGCACTTTTAGGTGATACATTTAATATTAGTTGATCATAAATTAGGACAGTATATTTACTGCCATCAAGTTGATTCTAACTTATTGGGAAAAAGTATAAACAATACTATTTATTTTGTAAAGGTTTTTATTTTCTTGTAGGGGAGACAGGTCATTAAGTGCTGATAACTAAGGTGTGCGGAACAAAACCAGAGAGTTGTGATCACTAGGCTTTGCAGAAACCCAACCACATGTTTATGAAAGAGCAAACGGAATCACTTCCTGCTTCTATTCGAAAGCTGAGGAAGGAGAGTTAGGGGAATCAAACGATTCTCCACGTAATAAAATGCCAGCCAGTGGATAGGGCAGAGGTTGTACACTGGTACATATGGGGGCGGAGGCACAGGGAATCCAGGGTGGATGATACCTTCAGGACCAAGGGTGTGAGGGGCGATGCTGGGAGAGTGGAGGGTGAGTGGGTTAGAAAGGGGGAACTGATTACAAGGATCCACATGTGACCTCTTCCCTGGGAGAGGGACAGCAGAGAAGGGGGGGAAGGGAGACTCCGGATAGGGCAAGATATGACAAAATAACGAGGTATAAATTACCAAGGGCACATGAGGGAGTGGGGAGCGGGGAGGGAGGGGAAAAAAAAGAGGACGTGATGCAAAGGGCTTAAGTGGAGAGCAAATGCTTTGAGAATGATTGGGGCAAAGAATGTACGGATGTGCTTTATACAATTGATGTATGTATATGTATGGATTGTGATAAGAGTTGTATGAGCCCCTAATAAAATGTCAAAAAAAAATGCCAGCCAGGAGAGCTCTTTTCATTAGTGGTAACGATTGATGGGCCTTTGTGGGTGATGCTGTGTGGTCCCAGGGGCAGAAGTCACAGTGTAAGCACTGTGCTAACAAAAGGGAATTGTTCACTTGCCTGGCACTTGCAGGGCTGTGAGGACATTAAAAACAAAAACACAATGCATAAATTCATCAACTTGGGGCCAAAGTGCTCTCCAGTGAGTGCCACATTAACTCTTGGATTCATGAATTTTGTTGAGAGAACAGAATCGATTTTAGTCACCATTTATTTTTCTCTATCAAAAAGGTGCTGTGAAAGATAAATTAATTTCGTTGTATAGGGTTAATTTCTCACACACTCACTTACTGCCTTCAAGTCCGTTCTGAATCCAAGGGACACTGTAGGGCTGAACAGAACTGCCCCTTTGGGTTTCGGAGTGTCTTTGTAGGGAGTAGAAAGGCTTCTCTTGCTCTCGTGAAGCCACTGATGGATTTGAATTGCTGGCTTCATGGTTTGCAGCTCAGTGTGTAAACCACCATGACACCAGGGCTCCTGGTTTATATAATCACACTTAATTCCTTCAAAGTGCTTCACTTCAAACACTGCCTCTAACCCAGTCAAGACAGCTTTTGTAAACATTCTCTGAAGACAGTAAAAACTATTTTGGAACAAATCTTGGTGGCAAGATGATGAAACCTACCCTGGGTAGTGATCTAGTGTCACACTTTGCGGGAGGAGCTGCAAACATCTGGTAGGTGGTGGCTTTCTGAGGCACCAATTCAAGCCTTAATACCTTCCCAGGGAAATCTGCAGTTTTACAAGGCAAGCTTTGACCACTAAAAAGAATGGAGGTGACTTTGTGAGACAAAGGGGGAATTGTTTGATAGGGTGATCCTATAGGGCTCAGATATTGGCAAAGAAGGTTGAAGAAAAAGAGGGCTAAGAAATTGGGTTCTAATGAATGAAAGGGAAGAAATGGGGACAATTGTGGGATTTTGATAAAACGGTGTATTAGGAATGAGGATCAAAATTTAGCAATTTCCAATCTTTTGACTAATTACCTACTGTCATCAGTTTTTCAAAATAAGGGTTAGTATTTACCATCCATTTTTACAAAATAAGGGCTATGTGTTTGCAATAGTTAAGGTAATTTGGAGTTGCTATCCATACCCAGTGTTGCTGAGCTGACTGAGACTCATAATGTTCCCATAGGACAGGGTAGATCTCCTCCATAGAGTTTCTGAGATTATACTTTTTCATGGAAGCCCCACAGCCTCATCTTTCTCCCTGTGAGTGACTGGTGGATTTAAAGCATGGATCTTGAGGTGAGCAACTTGATGCTTTACCTGCTGGACTACGAGGTCTCTTAGGTTGTGCAAATGGTTAATATGCTCAGCTGTTAACCAAAAGGCTCCAGGTCCTAACCCACCCACACTCGCATCAGAAGACAAGTCTTACAATGCACTTCTGATAAATTCACCACCGAAGCCCATTTGAATCACATTTCTACTCTGGCACATGGGGCCACAAAGAGTCGACATCTACTCCACAGAACTTGTGTTTTTAAAAGTAATTTGATCTGGCTAGACCAGGGGATATACATTGATACAGATAGCAACTGGAAACACAGGGAATCCAGGACAGATGCCCCCTTCAGGACCAGTGGTGAGAGTGGCAATGACTGGAGGGTGGAGGGAGTGTGAGGTGGAAAGGGGGAACTGATTACAAGAATCTACTTATAGCCTCCTCCCTGGGGAATGGACAGCAGAGAAGAGGGCGGGAGGAGGTGTCGGACAGTGTAACATATGACAAAATAATAATAATCTGTGAATTATGAAGAGTTCATGAGGTAGGGGGGAGTGGGGAGGGAGGGGGAAAATGAGCAGTAGATATTAAGGGCTCAAGTAGAATGAAAATGTTTTGAGAATGATGATGGCAACAAATGTACACATGTGCTTGACACAATGGATGGATGTATGGATTGTGGTAAGAATTGTACAAGCCTCCAATAAAATGATTTTTAAAAAATTTAACGAGAAAAAAAGTAATTTGACATGTTACAGGGGGCTTGGGACTGTTCAGTGCGTTGCTGTACACATGATCTTTGATGACTTTCACCCATGAACTAGGAAGTGTTTTATCACTTACATACCAAACCATTTATGAAAACAATTTGCTCTGCCTGGTTTATTCTAGTAGGTTGTATTTAATTTTTTCACCTTTAAAAATTAAAGTGTATGTTCCTTGGTCTCTGAGTTTAATTGTCTTCCACAAATGCTATTCCTCCCTGAGTGTGCTATTCATAGGACGTTTTGCTTGTCTTATTCCCTGCTGAAGTTGCCAGTGCATGGCACAGGACTTACACTTTGTAGTCACGAGGAAAGTAGGCACTGGAGAAATATGTTACTGCCATGAGGAAATGCAGGAGCCCTGGTGGAGGTATGGAGTAACCGCTGAACTACTGACAGCAAGGTCATCAGTTCAAACCCACCAGCCACCGAGGGCTGTATGAAAGGACAAAAAAAGACAACTAAGCTCATGCATCGCTGTCCATTAGCGCTTGCCTTATTGTACAGAGTCATAGACTGCGTGCATTTGTCGAGGTTAAGCTGTTAGGTTTTTAAGACAATGCAGTGCCACTCAGGACCACTTGTCGAATAGACACTTTTTCCAACGCTTTTAATAAAAGAGTGCTGAGAGTATTGGTAAGAGAGCATTCCACTAACTTAGAACAGCTCTACTAAAATTAATATTGTCAAAGTAAAAGACTGATTTGGGTAAAAATATTGTCCTAGTCTCAAAGCACAAAACAAAAAAATCTCTGATGGGGGTGCTTCGTCCAATTTCACAGAGTTTATGTCATCTTTTCTTTTTTATATACAACCCTGTACCTGTTACATACACCTATTAAATATACATATATCTATAAGTATCTGAACATATAGATCTCCACGTATATGTTGGCTTTCTCCTAACTCTGACATCTTAACTTGCTGCTCTAGGATTATTGTCCAGATAATACAATTATTTGTTATTTTTACTTAGGCTCTTTTCATGATTAAAATTCCATGTCTCCCCAGGTTTCCGTGAATCAGCAGTGCCCCAGAAGCGTTTCCCTGCTTGAGACTCCAGGGAAGTCTTGGAACACAAAGAACTTGGAGAGGGAGCTGGCCAGACAGGGGTTTCTGAGGCTTCATAGATAGGCGCGCTGTGGCAGCGTGCTCGGGCAGAGCGATATCAAAGTCTGTGTGCTTTTCAAAGCTGCAATTGTCATGTAAGTCCAGGAGCTCTCTTTGGTGATGTTTATTTTGGCTAAGGACATGAAAAGCTTTTTTTAACCTCATGGCCATTATTTTGCAAGGAACCCATAACAATCTATTCTAATAGCCTTAATCTCATTAAAGAGTAACTAAAGTCATTTTGACATTAACTTTTCAATAGAGAATTAACATCTAGATCTCCTCTAATGTCATTATTTCCTAGATCTGAATAAAAACCTTCTAAATATTTTTATAATACAATAAATTATTTTATTCAGATTCAGAACATGCCTCAAAAGGATTATGACATATGATTTTGTCAATTAATAGACTTTTATTTCACAGAAAGCTAGAACTAAGAAATATCAAGATTTAAAAGGTAAGTACCTCAGAGAATTCAGAAGAGCAACATGGGAGAAACTGAGAAAAGGATTGAGACCCATAGAATAAGATGTCTTTCCAAGATGAAGGTATGCAATTTATTTTTGTGTGTGGATATATGTATCATATATAAATATATTTACCTAATTTAGACAATCATTATAGCATCGCTCACATGTATAAATGATTTTATATGAATGCCATACTTCTTGAGCTCTTGGTAATTTCTTGCTGTGAAAGAAGCTTTATTGTAACTGTGTATCAGCCTAGGATAATTCGCATCAGGCAGTTTCATCAAGAATGGCGAAGAGAGAGTTAGAGAGGAGACAGGGACTTAAACACTTCAGGCATGCATTGTTAATGGCAAGATCGATTTTCCTGAATCAAGGGCCAATTCAGCCTTCATCCTTCTGTAACTTGGAAGCCAATGCAGTGTGGGGCACTCATGCGGAAAATCATCCAATGGACAGAAATGCTTTGTTTATCTGTTTACAGTTGTTACTTCACAGTGACTTAATAAAACAAAGGTTTTCTTCAAGCTTTGCTAACATAAAAGTCATCATTCTTTATAGGAAAAATGTTCAATTTATTAGCTTTTATTTTTGGAGCTTGGGACTCTTTCAGAGACGATGATTTATCTTAACCTCAAAGCCATTTTGTACTCAGACGCAATTTAAATTTTTAACCAAAAGATCTGGATGTTTGTCTTCAGTCTATAGCTAGTGTGTGCAAGTAGCTTTTAAACTATGATACTGTCACTTATTTCCTCACTGTCATAAACTCTCTATATACATGTAGAGAAATCTATACATATATGTGGAAGTGGAAAGTTATGCTATATATCTAGAAAATAACTTTGGTCTGAAATATCAAGGTAATTATGAATAATAGTTTCCTTAAAGGATTACTCAGTTTTTCCTTTTTTCAAAAACTTCACAGGCTCAAAAGAAGGATCTGAGTCCAGGCTTATGTCTTTGTTAGCCGCTGACTCGTTTTGTGATGTTAGACAGGTTTTTTAACTCTCTCTGTGCCTCAAATTTCTCATCTGAAAAAGCTAATGAGAGTTCTAAATTGTTTTAAAAAATGATTAATGTGATTGAAATCTTGACCTAATTATTGTAAACCTTCAATAATTATCAGATATTATTTTTAATAGCTCTAGAGGAACAAAGTCAAGATAGGAGTTATTTATAAGCAATGAGTCTTAAATTTAACTGTTGATTACTTTGGAACTTGGCGAGATGTGATATCAGTGTGAAGATTGTGTCAGAAACCAAAGTTATCAGGAAAAAGTGGGAGTTGGGCAGTTGCTTAATAAGCAGGCAAGTTTCTCAACTTCACTGAATTTAGAAAGAGACTCGTGAAGCAAAATACTGTAGAAAGCAGCAAATGACTGTCCTTGAGAAATTGTCTCCAAACCCTGGGACAATGTTGTTAAAAGCTAGTAGGACCAGCTTGATGAATACAGAGGTTGTTGTGCCATAGACATGGGTTGGGATGGCCACGCATTACTTTCCCTATGTACACAGTTCATGCAATCCATCTGGGTGTTTTAGGTAAAGAACACTGTGATCGTGATCGATCCGGTTTCTTCTCGGAAACTTTCAAATTAAATAGATTAGTTTTCCAAATTTGAGATATACTTGAGTGGTAAGCCTTGCCTTTACAGAGTATGTGAAATTATAGGACTATGGGAAATGATTTATCCTCAATAACATGTTCTGCAAATATTTGTATACTGTAATGAGATTATCTCCAAAAGTCTACGTAGTGTAAAAGGATACACAGCTAGGGATATAGCTGTTCTACTTTGGCAGCAACCTAATACTTTGGAATCACAGGAGTCCGATAGAATTTAAACTTCCCAGGTCTTTTTCCATGTAAATTTATATTCAGATTTCTTCAAACTAATGGGTACGGAGCCTATTATGTTTAATCCTACGTTAGCTGACAAATCCTTTCAGATAATTTTTGAATATTCATACTGTCATTGATAGAATAAATCTGCATTTATGACCTCTTATTAATCAGGCATTGTGCTAGACACCAAAACTACAAAAGAATTTTATATGCATGGCTCTTAAATCTAAATTTCCCTCAGTATATTGGACCAGGAAGTTATAGAAATACTAAAGTGTACTGTACTGAGTGATACACGGAGGTAGGTGCTTTGTACTGAAGGAAGTAAGGTGCTGAGGGACTAGACAATCAAGGAAGCCTTTCTGAAAGAAATCATGGTTGAACTGAGTCTTGAATATTGAGTATATATTACCAGATGCAAAAGTGGAAGAATGGTACAAATATCCAGTAAAAGATATGCAAAAACTTAGTTAAATAAAGGAATTGTAAGTAGAATATTTTGTCTAGGGATATGCAACAGGAGATGAAACAGTAAGCTAAACAAAATTAGACCAAGAAGGGCTCTGTTTGTCATTTTTAAAAATTGGGAATTTTGGGATAATGAGAAAGCACTGCAGAGTTTAAGTAGAATAATTTGATATATATGCTAGTTCCAAAACAATGTTAGTAGTAGGTGTAAGGGAGTTTGGAGGCAAAAAAGACTAAAGGAGACTATGAAATTAATGAAGTTGTATAGCCAGGTTGTAGATAAATTTGAGAAATTTCAACATAAGTGGTAGTTAAAAGTCATAAGAATAATATTTCTAGGCATTGTAGTAGTAGATACAAGACAAAACCTTGAAGAAATTGATCAAAGAAATAGACGCTAAAGCAGCAGTTCTCAACCTGTGGGTAATAATCCCTTTGGGGTTGGGGTTGAACGACCTTTCACAGGGGTCATTTAAGACCATCGAAGAACACATACATATTTCCAATGGTCTTAGGTACCAAGACATGGTCTTCTCTCCATCTCCAGGCGGATCCACCCACCTGCAGATACACCCACATAGGAGTACCCGGTGTGAAGACTGTTACCCAGCCTACACCATGCTTCATGACAAAATTTCATTTATTTGTAATTAGAAATATTTCACAATACATAATGACATATTGTTTTGTGATTAATCACTGTGCTTTAAAGATGTTCAATTTGTAACAATGAAAATACATCCTGCTTATCAGATATTTACATGACGATTCATAACAGTAGCAAAATTGGAACAAAAATAATTCTGTGGTTGGGGGTCACCACAACATGAGGAACTGTATGAAAGGGCCATAGCCTGAGGAAGGTTGAGAACCACTGAGCTAATGGATATCAGAGATAATGGTATGCATGACCATAAGAAGGAATGCTGGAAAAGGAGGGATTATTGATGTCAAATGACTCCAAGTGATCAAGGAGACTGAGGACTAAAAAGTATCCTTAGGACTTGGAAGTTCGGAGGTTGTTCATGGACTTTTCCTTGGTGACGTAGTGATGACGCATTTTACGATCCTCCCCTTGGGAGAAAGATGGGGCTTTTAACTCTCCAAAGAGTTACAGTCTCAGACACCCACAGGGCAGCTCAAACTTGTCCTCTAGGGTGGGTCTCTATGTGCTGAGATTGACTCCATGACAGTGAGCTGTGCCTTTTACAGAGCAGTGTTAGGCCAGACAGAAGTAGACAGAAAGATGAATGGAAGGTAAAATAATGTCGACCCTATTCTTTGAGTCAAAATGAGGCGACACTATTCTTTGAAATTGTTTGACAGTAACAAGAGCAGGACATATGGATGAGGGAAGGCATTTTCTCAAAGGATGGAAGTACCTTGAATATATGAAACTATTGGTGGGGAGAGAGGTGATAAAAATAAAAGGTGAAACGAGAGGAAAGGGGAGCATACTTGATGGATTATGATCTCGGAATTTCAAAGAAATGATTCAAGAGCAACGTTGGGAGCTGCTTTCTTCAACAGATCAAGGAATACCTGCCCTTCTAAGATTGGAAGGAAATTATAAGGGTAGATGGAGGGATACAGCTGAAGGTGATGTAGCTGAGGTTACTTGCTGATCATGAGAAGCACGTGGCTAGGAGGGGGACTGAAACACATAACGTTATGAATAATCATGAATGGAATGCCTGAGGTAGAAAATAAATTGCAGGGCTGTTTCAAGATTTTGCACTCCTGTGGACTCATGGCAACTGTGGAGCATAGAGTAGGTTCGGAGTGTGGACAGTGGTGGAATAAGGATTTTAGGGAACTGAATTTGCTTCCCTGGAGAATCGGTCAAGTAGTCTTCCAGTATGGAAGCAATATCATCAAACACTATTAGTTAAGGCTAAAGAAAAAAAAGCCCAAATGTCATATCACTGTAGACCACTATTCAAACTAAATCTGTTTTTCTATAATTGTATTGATAGGAGGGAGTAATAAATCTAAGTAGCCTATTAGCCAGGATACATTGCTGCTTAAAAAAAAGCTCTTCTAAATAATTTACTAAAAGGTAAATCCTTTTCTTTCTGATTTAATAATTCTATCAAGATATTTACAAATTTCTTAGTAAATTTATGTTACTCTTGGTGATTGCAGCGTCTCTATTTTACTTTGAAAATAAATGTATTGGCCACATGATGGCATCTAGTGTACCTGTTTATATATTCCCTCGAATGAAAGAGAATAGAAGTAAACCTGCTACCCAAACAGTGCTACTGCACGTTGCCCTCTTTCCAGTACAACCTTCTCATGGATTTTATGGATTCTTTTTGTGCTAGACACACTTTTTTGTGCTGAAGATGTCTTTGAATCATTAGCTATATAATTTAGAATTAATATTTGTCTGTCTGTCTGCATATGTACAGTATGTGACTATAAAATAATGTCTGTGCAATAATGTGACTATAAAATTATGCTAGTGCTATAATTTTATATTACTTATTGATTTGTTCATTTTCAGTTTCAAAGAGAGAACAGAACTGGAAAGAACAGAACAGAACACATTAAGAGTCACTGAATGTTCAAATATTACTTAAGTTGGAAACAGTCCTGTGATAGAAGATGTTTATTTATTGTCAAACAACAAATAATTTAAAATAAACTTCTCATATATTTTCTTAAATTCTTTCTTTCCTAGATGTTTCTGTTGGCAATAACATGCGCATATGTATCCAAGACACTGTCTGGATCTTATATGAATTCCATGCTCACACAAATAGAGAGACAATTCAACATTCCAACATCTCTAGTTGGATTTATTAATGGAAGCTTTGAGATTGGTAATACTTCATTTTTGTATTGCTTCTTTGTAGCATATTTTGTGTTAGCCATAATGCTGGTATGAATCTTATGCTCCTTAATTGCTGTTTTGGTTTATTGATCTGATTGTGTCATATGTTTTCTAAGGTGGATGGAATAGGCTGGCAAGCTTGAAGTATGCATGGAAACAGTGCATTGAATAGTTATCTCTGAATATTTCATAAAGATTGCCACGTATCTTACCAGTGGTTTCTTAGCTACCTGGAATGAACAGCAAAGAATTTCTACTTAAACCTATCATTTGATAATGGTTAGGCTAAAGTTTCTTTTAGTATTTACAAAATATCATGGGAGACCTAATGAATCTGCTTTCAAAAGAAAATGTTTTACTTCCAAATTCAAAAGAGGGGGAAAACTGAATCAACCACCTGAATTTATTTCAGAAATAGACTTAATTTTGGCTCTAAAGAATAAAGTCTACTCTATTCATGGCAGTTTAGAAAGATGTGATAACAGGTGGAGGGGAAGAACAGAAAGATCTCTTCTGCAAACAAAGCCAAAGAGAAAAAAATGACTACAATCTAGTCTTCCAGTGGCTCCTCTTTCCGTCCAAGTGACAGTAGCCTTTACGGTACTTAATAAGAGTTTAGGGGCAACACTGTAAAACAGTTAAGACTTGAGCTCATCTCTTCAATTTTAATTCCCTCAGAGTTTATGATGGAGTGATGAAGAAAAGTATTTCCTGTTCTTGGGTAGAGTTAACCACTGTGAAATAAACAACCAACCCAACCCCAAAAAATGGAACCAAATCATTTGCTTTCAAGTCGAAGCCAACTCCTGGTGCCCCACATGTGCATACGCATCAGAGTAGATTTTGCTTCATGGAGTTTTCCGTGGTTGGTTTTTCTAGTGAATTTCTGCAAAGGTAGTTCTAGGTAGACTCAAATCCCCAACGTCTCTATTAGTAGCCACTTAAATTAACCAAGTCCACCACCCAAGGACTCTACAGAGTTTACGGGAGGCACAAACACTGAACAGTACATTCAGTGTGAGCAGTAAGTGCAGTGACGTAAACATATTTAGGCCCTAGAACAACGCAGAGGCTATGCTACAACCCCATGAGGTCTTGAAGGACGAGCTAGAATGTGCTAGAAGAAGCAAATGGTTCTGTGAAGGTAATTCCAGTGGAAGAAAAGGAAAGGGAAAAAAGCAGGGAAAGAAAGGAGGCATAAGGGTGAAGTGGTATAGGATACAGAGAGCAACGTGTAACACCGTACTGCTGACTGGCAGTGCCTGCGGTGGGAACCCTAAGGCTATGCGCCTGGAGAAATGGGCAAGGGGGAGAATTGGGCCCGGAGAGCCGCGTGTCTTGGCTGTGAAGCTTACTGTGTGAAGGAACATGACTAAGGATTCGGCAAGGGTTATTAATCTTTCTGTGCCAAGGACTCCCTTGGCTATAGGATATCATATGATTTCAGTCATATTTTTAATTGTATAAAATAAAAATCATGGAAGTATCACCCCTCCCCCCCAAAGTGCCAGTCATATAGAAAGAAAGAAACTCATCATGGTCAGGAAACCCCATAAGAAACAAAGTTGACCTGCTTCACAGAATTGTATTGGTGGCAATCTTTCTAGAAGTACATCACCAGGCCTGTTTTCACACAGTGCCACTGGGAAGGTTCAAATTGCCAACCTTTGGGTTACTACTAGCCAAGTACTGGCCATTTGCACCATCTAGGGACCTTTCCCTAAGGCTAGATAAAAACACTTCAACCAGAAAGAAAAGACACACACACACACACACACACACCTCACTGCTGACTCATAAGGACCTTAAAGGACAGAGGACAACTACCCTTGTAAATATGTTTTGTTTTTTTAAGGTAGAACCTAGCATTTTATTTAGATTTTCATTAAACTGTTGGAACTGAGAACCAGATATACTTAATAATCCTCCGAAAATATGTCCTGAAAGACACTTTCTGCTCAGGGTCAGCAGTCATGGCATGTGCGTGTGAACATGCTGGCTTCGCGGTACCACCCCAGCCAAGTTGACCTCTCCAGCCAGTTGCCCCAGCTTTGTTCCCCTTCTGTCAACACCAGCTAGACCCCTATAGGTCTAACCCAAGGCCTACCTGTAGGACACCTTGGGCTACCTGGGATTGCTGGAAACATGGTAAAGGAATTAATGTGTTCAGGGGAAAAAAAAAAAAAGAAAATTCTTATAAGCTACTGTCTGAGGTGATGGTTTCTCTAAACTTACGCCATACCCCAGAATTTAATACTAATTAAGCAATTAGAAAATGTTCCGGTATGAAGGGATTTCCTCCTCCCTGCCACTCAACCTTCTAACACCCTAATTGCATAAGACGTGGATCACCTGTGCTCAGTAAAGGCATTCTAATGGTGAGTCAATCTTTATGTCGACAGCAAACCTCTTCTTTCTCCTGCCGAGGGGCTGGAGGTTCCAAACCACTGACCTTGTACTTAGCACCCTAAGATGTAGCCCACTTCATAATAATCACAAAGAAAATCTTCAAGTTTCCTAGACTCTCATCTGCAGTTCATTCCCTGGCTTCTCCTTTGGTGCCCAATTTCACAATTGTGGTGTTCTCCAGAGTTTGGCTTATGTATCTGTCTGCACAGTTAAACAGAACTGTATCTCAGATTAGGCATCAGGTCTTATTTCCTTTATGTATTTCTATATTTGTGATAGTTGTCATACAATAAATGCTAGGTAGTGAGTGATGTGTGGGGTTGTTTGAGACTTTTTTCATATTTATTAAGATGAGCATTTTCAATTTTTTCCCCTAGGAAACCTTGTGCTGATTATATTTGTGAGTTACTTTGGAACCAAACTGCATAGACCTATAATGATTGGTGTTGGATGTCTGATAATGGGCTTAGGGTGTTTCTTACAATCTCTACCTCATTTTCTTATGGGTCGGTAAGTAAGTTAGTCTCTGATAAGTTTCTGTGTTCAGTTTCTCTGTAGGAGCTGTGCTTCTGAAAGCACAGAGGACTGGGGTGGGAAGTGGATGTGGATTCTGCTCCACCACTTGGTTTTATATTATGACCTGCCTTACTTCCACTTACATGACCACATTTTGCCAATTTATAAAATTTGGATTTGGGCATTTTATGCCATTAACTCTAATGAAAAGATGATTAGACCCTCCTAAAATTTGGGATCATTTCCTTTGGAGGAACTGTCTAGACACTTCTAATGAAGAGGGGTTCTTGGTTGGTGTAAATGGCTCAGCAGTCACCCGCTAGCCCAGAGGGTACAGCCACCTCCAAAGGAAGAGCTGACGATCACTTAAATAGTCAGCCATTGAAAATCCAATGGAGTTGCGGGACATGCGGTTTCATTGAGTCAGAAGTGGCTCAATAGCATTTTTTTTATTATTTCAAGTAATGAGATTTTGTTTGATTGTAGGATATCAGACAGAGACCAATTTGAAAGTTATTTATTTTAATTTCCATCAAAATAGTACCTGTACTGAATGCATTTGAATGTTCAAAAAACTTATCTCTACAATTTCTTTGACAATATTTCTCCCTCTTACCTCCTCGATTGCCTCTGCTTTCTCTTTCTAGAATGCTTAACTATTGGACATCTTGACTTAAGTTTTTTCTTATCTGATCTTTGTTCTTAAATTTTCTCTGCATTTATCTTCCTGTTACTCTCTTATTCAACTTTTTCTTCCAAATCTTTTAGCGCTTTTTAAACATATGCTAGGTTATTTTTGCTTTTCAAGGGTTCTTTTGTTCTTTGAATGTGTAAGAAACATTCTCCCTTCGAAGATCCAATGGCTGATTATCTAGATTAGCTTGAGCTATTTTCATCCTCTCTTTTGTAGAATTTTCTTTTCCTTTTGTCTCTGTCTTTAATGTAACTGGCTTCCTTCAAACATCTGGGGGTTCTTGATTGTCCATATTTAACATGGGGGACAACAACAATATGATGGTGCAGATACTAGCGATTATTTAGACACTGCCCATTTCCTGTCCACTTTTCTAGGGAGAGAGTCTCCAATTTGTTCTCTGCGGCACAAAAGCTTGGTTACTTGATAGATGGTTGTTCATTGGTGTGGTGGAGAAGGCTCTGATTCACGGGGACCTATGTATCACAGAATGATCTTTTTTCTTCTAAGGCCTTCATCTTCCAATACTATCATGAGCTATTTGGTTGTTATTCTTAATGTTTTCACTGTGCAGGTTTGGGAACTGGATCTCTAGCCCTTCTCCTTATGAAATGCCACTGAAACCCGTTCACCATGAGTGACCGTCCTTGTCTTTGAAGTTCTCGAAGGCTAGCTTCCAGCCTTATCATAACATGCACGGAGCCACTGCAGTATGGCACACGGACAGATGATTCAGTGTACGTGGGCATCCTATTCTTCAGTAGGCATTCGTTTTTCTTTTCTTTTCAGTGAACCCTCGAGTGTTTTAGTATGAACTCCCTATCCTCCTATGTGCCGGTTGAGATGCTTGAAGATCAGGGCCATGTTCAAATGGAATTGGGAGGGTCTTTCTAGTTGTCTGATGTATTTTACACATACTCTAAACTTCTTGTTTCTCAGACGATTCTCATCCCCCTCTTTAGAAGCATCTAGTGTCTCTAATTTTTAAAAATTTCTGGGAAGACTTTCTGTTGCTTTCCTGCAGGGACTGAGGCTGCATCTTCTCATAGTTGTTAACTCAGTGATGAGTTGTTGACTCATAGGTGCTAACTCACTCATGTGCTTTCTAGCTTTCAACATATTGTTACGCTCCCTGACTGTCGACTCTCTTCGTTCCCTTGTCTTGGTGAAATCATGCTTTCCCCTTTCGTGTCATTTTACTGGCATTTTTGGACTGGAAAGATTTGGAATAAGTTATTTGGTTTTGTAAAGTGAGTGAGTGAAATGAAAGCAAACTCTCTTCTCAGGGATTCTTGAGAGCTCAGAAGTTTCCAGGAAAGTAACTTTTGCTACTGTGGGTAGCTGCTGTCCGGTGACCTGATGCGCACAAGAAGGGAGCATTGTTCGAGTCTGCGCCATCTCTGTGGTCTTTGATAGGGCGGAGCCCGTTGTTTAGACTATTGTGCTGATTCATTTATTGAGAGTGTCCATGCTTTCAGAACCGAACCTGCTGTTCTTTTCTATGGCTGGCCTTTCCTGACGATGTATCCAAAGTAAACGAGAGGACTCGCACCATCTCCGCTTCTGAGAAACATTTTAGTTGTATTTCTTTGCCGTCCTAGCCAACTCCACGGCAAGCAGCATTCAGCAGTCATGTACATTACTCCCTTCCCTCGGTCAAAGTTGAATTTTGTTTCTGTTTGAAGCTGCCTTATCTCTGGGGTGTGGAGGCAGAAACGTTTGTCAATTTACAGTCCCAGCCTGGGTATGATGCGTAGTCAATCTAAGGCAATTCTGGTCTTTTAAAAAAGTGCCTCATAGCACAGAAATTAGGATGCCTGGTGACAGGTACGCAGAACAGACTTTAGCACATTTGAACCCTTGTTTTCATTTGTCTTTCTCTTATTGAACAAAATACTGAAAGCAATTTAGCATAATTCTTTTAAGAAGAGAGACTTACCTGGACATACTTGATTCTCTTCTTGCAGTGTATAGCTGACTTTCTGCATTCAGGACATGCACCTTTCGTGGCAATTTACCTGGTCACAATAAAATGGTCTCAAACTCACATTTTGTTCCGATGAGAAAAGAAAACACCACCATGTGGCGCTGTCAGGATATTTGAGATACTCCGAAGGCCTCTCATGATGATGGGCAAAAATTTTATTTGCTTTAGTAGTCAAAGAATACATCAAGGAATTATTGATTGGCTTCTCAGACTGGTATATTTCTTACAAGGAAACCTCAGAGAATCCAGAAGTGTAGACTCGTTTTGCTATGTTTTCTTTTTCACCCAGAGCCTTCGTTTTCTCAATCATGCCTTGTTGCGTCTATTATTTTTCTGTTTGTTCCTTCTCCCACACAAATTGTTTCCAGGAAATGATTACCTAAGAAATCACAGAAGGATAATGCCAGGCGACCTAAAAGGTTATCACATGCAAATAAGCAAAAGCTTGTTGTCTAGGTTCTGCGCATTTACACTGTATGATAAGGTCTTTTGAGGCTAATTTATGATGTCTTCCTGAGTGGATTTGGATGTTGTGCTTCACGTGAAGCAGGAGTCAACGATCTGCACAATGCTCCCATTGTCCTCAGTAGCTCTTTAATATAATGAACAGGTTTTCCCTATGTTCAAACAGATATGAATATGAATCTACAGTTTCCGCTTCAGGCAATTTGTCTTCAAACAGCTTCTTGTGTGTAGACAATGGAACCCAGAATTTCAGACCAACAGAAGATCCATCAGGTTATATACTTCATTTTTGTTTTCTTTTTGGTTCAATATATTTGTAACTGAACATTTTCTGTATATGGGGCTTTGAACAAGTTCTTTTTTTAAAAATGGGTAAGGTAAATGATCAAAGCCCTTTTTCTCTTTCTAGGAATTTTGATGGGGATCCAGAGTACATAGGAATATTAATTTTTGGATCTTTGCATGCACTTATTGAGACTGCCTTATATATTCCATAAACTGATAATGGGACTATAAATCAAAGTCATCTATTCAAGGGCCATAGCAGAGGCAATTCTACAAGAAAGGAGGGGTGTTGACTTGGAAGGACGGATGTATGTCCATGATTTGGCCCTAACTATCATGCAAATAGGAAACAGATAGAAACAGTTAAGAATATGTGTGGTATATAACTCTTCTTGGATAGCAAGGAAAGTGTACACATATACTTCATTCTATTTTCTTTCTACTCATTTGGAATTATTCTAGATTCTTTTTCCCCATTCCTCTGCTTTGCCAGCAACACGACTTTACAGTCTAAAACAAGTGTGCTACTTCCTTTCGGTGTGCTAAGACACTATGTAATCACCCAGTAAAAGGCGGTCTAGAGTGGCCCCACTAACTCACTCGAACTGCCTTTTACCACAGACAGTTAGGTTGGGAATTTTACTGGCAGCAAGTCATCCAGGAAACCTAAGGTTCGTGGCGCCCAAGAATGGCTGTCTCAGACAGTTTGCACCCAAAGCACCATCTGCAAAAATCAAAGAGAGTTGGGAGCCTGTTTCTTCCCGTATGTGTCTTCTTAAAAAAATCATTTTATTGGGGGCTCGTACAACTCTTATCACAATCCATACAGTATGTGTCTTCTTGAGCTGGCTTTTGGCAAGGAACGACTCTGGTACTGCTTTGGGCTAGAATCGATCAATGAAACACTTCACAGCTTGGTGTATCACTAGGAAAACGCATCTGTTCTTTGCTTATCTGATATTTTAAGTTTCTCCCGAGAATGGGCATAGAATTTGCCTATGATATTTAGACTCAAATCACCGTGCTCACCATAAATAATTTCTGCATACCTAGAAGTAGAGACTGTGATTCTGTTTGGACTGGGAATGAGAGAGTTAGACTGTCCATGAAGTTCCTGGAGCCAGTTTTGTTCCGCATTCTCTCATCTGTGGGCGGTGCCCAGCCAGTTTAGAGGAGGTGAAAATGTTATTATTCACTTCCCTCAAAAACAGAACCTCAAAGAACTTCCTCCTGGTTTGGAAGCCATTTTGTCTTAGAACAAAAATAAGAAAGAGTTAGATGCTAAGGCTTCAGATATCTGCCGATCATTTCCCATTTAATTTATTTTAACCTACTCCGTGCTATTCTCCTGCTGTTCTAGGGACTGAGAATTATTTGTTTATTAAGAATTATTTGGTTATTACAGTATGCACTAAGCTATACAGTAGAAATGTGAATTATAACTAGCTAAATGTTTCATTGTCTATCAAGTAATAAGAGGTGTAGATAGTGCATGCCATTGTAGTGATTGTATGTTTAACATTGTGAGTATAGCATCAATTCAGGGGAAAAAATAAAGTGTCCGGGTAGTAGGTGGGTTAGCCATGGGCTGCTAACTGATGGATTGGCAGTTCAAATCCACCCACTGCTCCTCAGGAGAAAGATGAGGTTGTCTGCTTTTATAAAGACTTACACTCTCAGAAACCTGATACTGGGTCACTAAGTTAGAATTAACAAGATGGTAATGGGTTTGTGTTTGGGTTTCTAGGAAAGATATTTTGTTCGCTCATTTGTTTTTCCTCTCCGCACATAGCTTAGGAATAGTAGCACTCAGAACAGCCCACTGGGCCCGATCTTTACTAGTGAACCGACTGTCTGGAGGGCGAGACCACTTACTTTGTAGTGTTACCTTATTTCTGTGATGTAAATACCTTCAACAAGCCACTGAACACCGAATTGCAAAAGGATGTTTATAGTCACTTCTCCTGCCCCATGGGACATGGTTCCAGCACTGAATTTACACGTATACATGTCTAAGAACTCTGTCAACAAGTACAATCAAGACGGGGGTACCAGGGGGTGGCGTTGGGGGAGGGGGACTTCATTCTAAGTGATTTGTAAATATTTCACCTTTCTTATGGTGAACATGGTACCTGGAAAATTATTTGAATTTTTATGCCAGGAATGAATCATTAGGCTGTCCCTATTGCATTTACTGTCAGAGTATTTAGACATGTAACCGAAGAGGCCCAAGTGGTGCGGGGTCCAAGGTCAAGGAGAAAGATCTGGCTGTCTGCTCGAGTCAAGGTTTTCAATCTGGGGGCCCCTGTCGAGGGTTGCTCTGAATTGCACTGAGGTCTTGCTGTGGGTGATTAGTCATCGTTTACTATGAACACCGTAATGCAAACTCTTCTGCACCCCCCCTTCTTCTTTTTTTAAAATAAAGCTTGTGTGAAGGAAGTTAAGTCACTGATGTGGGTGTATGTGCTAGTGGGAAATATCATACGTGGAATTGGTGAAACGCCCATCATGCCTTTGGGTATTTCCTATATAGAAGACTTTGCCAAATCTGAAAACTCTCCTTTATACATAGGTAAGTTCAAAAGGAAAACTTGCGCTACCTTGTCACACTTCGGCCAATCAGTGCAGAAGGAAAACATGAGAAACACTAAATCGCGTATCACTATTGGTGAGGACTAGCCACGGGGACCCTGGGGAGCATAATGCATTACGAGCGGCACTGCTACCATAGGTCAGCAATTCCAAACCTCTAGCTGCTCTGTGGGATAACGGGGCGGCTTTCTCCTCCTTGTCAAGTTTGACAGCCGCCGCAATGCAAGAGGGCAGTGGTACTCTGTCCGGTAGGGTTCCTGGAGCCTTGGTGGCAATAGTGGGTTATGAGTCCAGCTGCTAACCACCAGGCCAGTCTCCAGTGGTGGAATTCAACTAATCTAACAACCGGTTCACTGGCAAAAATAAATACATTGATACTGAAAAGTGGCTTATGATTTCAACTTGGTATTAGAACACAGCTGCTGCACAGATGAACATTAAAAGGAGTCTGGGATGTCAAGTTGTGATCTCCGTATTGTATGCGCTATCCGGGCAGCTGCCCATTTTAGAGAGGACCCCAATTGCATGTGCTGCTAAATAACCGGTTCGCTGAACTCAACCAAAAATTACGTATTGATTCTACCCAACCGGCGTGAACCACCTGAATCCCACCCGCCAGCCTCCCAAACCCACAGGCACAGTGTACTCCAACCTACGGGGTTGCTATGAGTTCACGACAGTGAGCGAGTTACAGGTGACTAAGAGTCGGAATCCACTTGATGGCAGTGAGTTTGGGGATGCTTTTGTTTTTTTTTTACTTTAGCAAGAGGAAGTTGGAAATTTGGGAGCAGAACTTTAGGGGGAATGTACTGCAAGACTCATCATTTGATGATACTACTTGAGTTCCGCTAAAATTGTAACTAGGGAAGGCACAAAAGAACCTTGTTCCGTTAAGACTTTGTCATTAGCACAATCCCTGGCTTTGCTGTCAGCAAATTGCTACTTGAGACCTGTCATAACAAAGAAAGTGGCTTTGAAATACGGCCTCTTCTTCAAAAGTTACAGATACAAACATTACTTCGAACGTGTGCACTAAGTTGAATTTTATGACAAGTTGAATATGTAAGAACAAAAGTACTTAAGGAAAACATTACTTAGTCTTGAGCCTCACTCAACAATAAGACATTTAAAAAATTGTAACCTTAAACATTTATATGTTCCTTTATTTTTAGGGTTTATAGAAACAGGAGCAATTATTGGTCCTTTGATTGGACTTTTGTTAGCATCATTCTGTGCAAATGTTTATGTCGACACTGGATCTGTGAACACAGGTAATTCGATAAAACCCGTTTTTGTATATAGAGCACACAGAGCATCTTCAGGCAGGTGACCGCAGCCAATGCTGCCTCACTTGACACTCAGATTCTCTCCACTCTACAAAGAGGAAACTAGAGGTGAACAGAGCAGGAAAGCAACACAATCAAATGCTTCTCTTCTGACTCAAGATCCAGGCTTGCTCCAGTACCACTACCTTTGTTTTCCAAAGGGTTAATCACGGTGATGGCGATTTATTTTAATCCAGCCACTATTTGTGGCTGTGAAATAGACCTTTTCATCACTGAACTTCTAGTTGCTTTCCAAAAATAAATTTCTTACATGATAACTAATTTATTTCTAGACATGCATGTTTTGGTAGTACCACCTGATAAGTTTTCTGGGTATCTAAATTAAATACAAATTGGATACCTGGAAGGAGCCTGAAAATGCTTTTTAGTAATTTTCTATTATCCATATAAGAAATAATGACTTAAGCTAATGTTATCTTTTTTTCTTTTTTTTTTTACAGATGACCTGACCATAGCTCCCACTGACACTCGTTGGGTTGGTGCATGGTGGTTTGGCTTTTTGATTTGTGCAGGAGTAAATGTGCTTACAGCCATTCCTTTTTTCTTTTTGCCAAAAACGCTTCCAAAGGAAGGACTAGAGGATAATGTTGACGTCATTAAAGTTGATAAGGAGGAAAAACGTAAAGAGGAGGTCCAGAAGGAAAAGGAAGGACTCACTAAAGGCAAATACAAAATGTTAAATAAGATATAATTTTCTTTTTATTTCACATAAATATGCTTCTATTTTAGTCTACTATTAACACTATAATATGCAATTGTACATGATGGCAATTTGAAATGACCAATGTACATAAACAGTCTGTGATTTTTAACTAGATTGGTTCTGTACCACTCCTTGAAAAAATAAGCGATGTAACCTGCAAGTTGAAGATTCTCATATTCACCTTTACATAAGTTTTTATGCCAAAATAGGCACTCAATAAATGTGCTTACTTATTTGGACCTGGGTGTATTAAAAGGTACATTTTATAGAGAATAGAGTCCTAGTGGGGAGGGAAATAGAATGTCAAGTTAAGAACAAAGAGAGAGAATCTACACTAATCCCAGAATAACATAGTTCTATAGCCAAAAAGCTAGTTTTGTTGGGAGCTTTCTGGTATTTAATGTAAGAAAAAGACAGCATAAGAGGTCATATAATTTCATATATTTGGGAGAGGGAAAGACAATAATTCTGAAAGAGAAAATTATTCCCCAACTAGCAGATTGTAAAAGAAAAATAACATAGAAGAAAAGACACTGGTAATTTTGAATGGTTCACTGGTTTTTTGGCAAAATCAAAGACACATTTCATGTTAACAACCCTTGTTTTTATTTTAAACTTTACTTGTGTTGAGCTTCAATAACTCTCAAAGCATAATACACAGGCAGTGTTTTCTTTGGAAGGCTAAGCTAGGTGACCAGAGCATTTAGCATTCCAGAACAGTGCTTCTCATACATGGCAGCACATGGGAAGTCTCTTAAAAAATATGGATGCCAAAGACTTCTGTATTGTTCCCAGGAGACTCTGATACAATTCATTTGGGGGATAGTCTAGACTTTTTTTTCTTTCCTTTTTTTCAAATGACTGATTTTTAGAGTGACAGGAAGGGGTTTGACTTTTTTATTTGTAAAAGGGAATAATAATAGTACTTATTATTGTGTTAAGATTTGAAGACATCTGGCCCGTATTAGTACAAATACTGCTGTTACTATTAGTGTTATCTTGTTGTTGTTTTCTTCTCTACCATTATCCATAGATTATATTCCTTATTTGGATAGCATTTTTATTCTCCATGAAAATTCTAGATCCTTCTCAGATCTTTAGGAACCAATTCAGGATCTGTTAAAATCCAGTCTTCATGATGACACAAACTCTTTCAAAAGGCTCGATATGGACTAAAGGAGGATTTTAACATTTGGTTATTTTTCAGTCTGCAAGATCAGTTCAGTTGTCAAACTGGGAGAGAGCTTAATTTAGCACAGGCATTTAGAGAATGAATTTGAACTACTGAGACACATTGGCTAGCACAAGTGGGTCAATAAACATCAGTGCTTTAAAAAAAATTTTTGTTTCAACACCAGTGATTTTAACAGCTCCAAAGAAATGTAACCACAAAGAGGAATTCTACTACTAGAATTCAAATCTTTTCATTATTCTGTGGTTCTTCGCCATCTAAGTTTTGAATGTATCCATACTCTGTTTCAGAACGGACTATAGGATGCTTATTAAGCAGAGCAGGATAATATAAAATAAGGAAATCAGACGACAGGGAGCATGGATAGGAAACGCACGAAGAATCAAGGAGTGAGAATTTGACCCCAAATGGTGGTGTTGTTTTGCACCCCTCCTCAAGATCTGCCACACACTTGACTTTGAACTTGCTTTGAGTCCATAGGAAATATTATAGATTAAAGCACTCACATCCTCCTTAATATGTACCAAATGAGTCCATATTTTCTAGAGTAGAATCTGGGTGTTACTATTTTTAAGAACATCCCCAGGTAGTTTGAACTTATATCAAGTTGAGATCTATTAGCAGATACAAGAAAATAGTTGTGTTGAAAAAACAGTCCATTTTTTAGTATTTGAGAATAATTTATTATCATATTTGAGATTCATTTTAATGTTCAATATTCTTAGTATCACTACTTGAGAATGAAGTTGTCTACCCAAATGATTTACTTCCAAACTTTATACAACAGAGGCAGCTGGGGAGTATGGGATTATCATTCTAGATAATCTCTAAAAGAGATAGGATACTAATACAGAATGAAAGATAATGATAAAAAGAAATCGGTGTGGACACAAACAATATTTTGCTGTTTGATAATTTTGCCTTAAAATAAACATTGAAGACAAAACTATTGTGTTCTGGTCTCTGCTTAATAAACTGCATTATTGTCTTGCAGAGGCAATTATATAGCTTTCTACCAAAATAACTATATACCTTTGGCTTTCAAAGTGAAAAATGATGAACAAATATACTTATATCATAAAACTGAAAACATAATGTTTTTGTCTGTTTGTGGGGATATGCAGATTGATTTTTCATAAAATGCAAAGCCAAGGTTGTTTACAAGGACTACTCTTTCATTTCAGATTTTTTACCATTTATGAAAAGTCTTTTACTCAATCCAATTTACATGCTTTTCATACTGATAAGCATACTACAGTTCAATGCATTTGTTAATATGATCTCCTTCATGCCTAAGTATCTGGAACAGCAGTATGGAAAATCATCTTCCGATGCTATCTTTCTGATAGGTAAGTGTAATATTAGCCAGCTTTTTCTCACGATGTATTGAATAGCATGATGATGGGTCTAGGAACCTCTTAAAGTCTCCTAGGATATTTCTGTCTCAGTATATTTTCCCTTCTTTTTGAAAAATCCACTATGAAAGGCTGTATCTAGTAAGAAACAAATGTGATCTATTGACATTTAATGTGAAATCGAATATAGTTACACTTTCCTTTTCATTTTATTTGATTTTGTCCACAACTTACTGTCATTAAATTTGCAGTAACTATTTTCTCCCTTCTACTGGTTTGACATAAATTTGAACAAAGCTTAACATTAATCAGTATTTCTATCCTCAAGAACTGAAAAATAATCTGAGGCTTTACCCAATTTGCAAAACTCACAGGCTGATGTACCATATATTATGGATGTTGACACAAGATACATGCTACTGAGCCAGAGGCAAGAGAGTCTTCCACTGACAGCGTCAAGAAGAACAAAAGCTTTCGTGCTGTATGGTTGTCCTTAGCCCAGAGTCCCAGGGTGACATTAGGAATTAAACTAGGAAGGGAAAGAGACCAGGATTATCCTTCTGGGATAGAATACAAAATCATAACGTGCTCCTCTGTGTGGAGACCTTGGAGAATGAAAAATGAGATAAAAATTTAGGAAGACATTTTGTCTAAATCAGGACAGTTGAGTTATCATGTTGGGATTCTACGTTTTACTCCTACATTGGATTATTTCAGCTCTAATCTGTGGGTTTTGTCTTTTTTCCCTAATTTAGTTCCCCGATCCCCCTGGTGGCTTTAAGTGTTTCTGCAGCCTCGTAGAGTCTTGCTTTTCCTGTGAACTCTAATCCAGCCCTTCTAGCCTATCTTGGAAATTTCCTCTGGCTTTTTTTTTTTTTTTTTTGATGCCTTAAAAAGTTAATTTCCTAGATATTGGATCCAAATCTTGTGGAATATTTTGTTCAGATCTGTATTCTGGTTACCTAATCCACACATACTAAATCAGATTCTCTGCTGTGGAGTTCAGGAGTGGATTTTGATCAAGCTCTCCTAAGAAGGCAGTCCATCGAACAAACCCTGCCACTGAAAACAATGCAACCCAAGCTTGTCCTTCCCTGTGGCCTGGAGGGCTAAGAGATGGGCTGCCAACTGCAAGGTCAGCAGTTTGAAATCATCAGCTCTTTTGAACGAAAGTTTGGGCTGTCTGTTAGCATACATGTTTACACACTCATCAACCCAGTAGGAAGTCACTCTGAGCTGGAGTTGACCTGAAGGCGGTGAGTTGCACAGGTGCAATGGTCAAAGGTCTCGATCGCGAACCAAAATGTCGGGCAGCGGAAGTCTCCACAGGAGAAAGATGTGGCATTTCGTTTCCGTAACTCCTGGTAGCCTGGGAAAGCCAGTGGGAAAATCCTACTCTGTTTTATAAGGTCACTCCATACGGGAATCGACTCAACTGCAGCGGGCTTGTGCTGTTAGTTCCAGGAAAAGAAGAAGCTTTTGCAATGGTAGAAAAGCTGTAGGAGAAAAGCTGAGACCCTGTGTAGGGTCAGAATCAACTCCGTGGTCACAGGTGAGGGTTGGTTCCATCAGCTCACAGCGGGAACTACTTTACGTAACATTTAAGGGCAGGAAGGAGTGCTTAGAACCCAGGACAAGGCCTGGAAATGGTTAGTCTATGTTGAAGTTTCTTTTTCTACTGTATGCGAAGGAAAGAGATGTTGGTTTTGGTCTCTACACAAAACCCTGCAATTATAGTACACTTTTCAAAATTTACCTTGACTGAGTGTGTACATATGAAAAGCTGTGACGTATAACCCACAGGTATAAAATCAAATCGGACTTACTCACTGTGAGTTCCTCAAACTCACTGCCTTGAGTTGGTGCTGAGTCATAGCAACCCA
Organism: Tenrec ecaudatus; assembly: GCF_050624435.1. Lineage (NCBI taxonomy): Eukaryota > Metazoa > Chordata > Mammalia > Afrosoricida > Tenrecidae > Tenrec > Tenrec ecaudatus. Next base: position 110,400,812 of record NC_134535.1, read on the forward strand.
TCCGACAGGGTAGACGGGCTCTGTTTGCGGGCCTTGTAACTGCTCACCAGAGTAGAAAGCCCTCTGCCCCTCTTTCTCCCGAGGAGCAGCTGGTGGTTTTGAACAGCTGACATGCTGATCACAGCTCAACTTGTAAACACCGCGCCACCAGGGCTCCTAGTCACTGTGAGGTAGGCCTATATGATTTCTTATATAAGACACAATCGATAAAATGACAATGTTTGTTGTCTTGATAAATCACTTTTTCAATAATGTTTTGCTTCCATTTACAGGCATTTATAATTTACCTCCAATATGCATTGGATACATTGTTGGTGGCTTAATTATGAAAAAGTTCAAGATTACAGTCAAGCAAGCTGCCCACATAGGCTGTTGGTTATCGTTACTTGAATATCTTCTCTACTATTTGTGTTTTCTCACAACCTGTGATAATGCATCAGTTGCTGGTCTAACCACATCTTATGAAGGGTATGCAGTTCTCTAACTAAAATCATGGTCTTAAAACAGCGATTAGTGTACATGTACATGGCACATTATAATTCACTTATTTCATATATCATTTGCATAGTTATATCTACAGTATTAAATAATTTTTGCTTTTGAGTTTTGAGGATTATCTGAGCTTATATGAAGGCTTGCATATTGATGCTAATTAAAAAATTTACTTAACAGGCATATTCAGTTAGTTAAATAATCAGCTAAATTAAAATTTGGCACCTTCAAATGTTCAAATGTTCTTGATATCATTACCAAAAAAATAAGGTTGAACTCTTTTAAAATATAAAAGTATAATTTTACATGCATTATCATAGTTGAGTCTTGTCATCTCTCTTTAAGATAGCTATTATTACTTCCATTTTACAGATAAAAAAATTGAGACTAAGAGGGATTAAATGACCAAGATATTCCTGATAAAGCTCTTTAACTGCATCTATAAAGAAACAACATTTAAAATCAAGAAGAATCTTAAGCATTGTTGAGTACAATCATCTCTAATTTTTCGGATTCCCAAAGAAATGGTGTACTATGTACGAAACCACACAGTGATGTAATCACTGAATTACGACTTGAATTTAGTAACTAGACTTCCATCCTAGTGCACTTCCAATCATGCTACCCTGAGCATAAAACAAATTTCCTTATTTTTACTAGAAGAATGTATTTGTTTATTCAAATATTTAGATTGCACATTGTAAATAGGATGTGCAGATTTTGATCTTTCTGATAGCTCTAGGGGTTGATGTTTCTGTCATAAAGTTTGACTGAATTTGTTAATTTCTGCCACGTTGTTAAACTCACAGAGTAGGTAAAATCGATATTTAAATTCTGACGGTACTTGAGAAAATCCTTGCCTATTGTAGACACTCGATTAATGCTTATTTATTTAAAATAAGGAACTGACAAACTGTCTTTGCAGAGACTGAAGCAGGTATCTTTTATGAAGAGCTACCTACACCACACCGTTGATGTTTTGCAGCACTTGACTAGAAATGCTCAGTGGGTTTGATTATCCATTGATAACTGGGTCTTTAGGAGTCATTTGACAATGGGAATCACCCTTCAATCAAAGGGCCAGGATGAAACAGACCATAAAGAAAGGAACAGTCATAAAACTACTTTTGTTAATTTCTCTAATGAATCTTCAGAACAATTTTAAGAGGCTAATGAGTGTCAGAGGTAACAGAGTTTTTAAGTAGTAGGCAAGGATTAAGAACACCTTACTCTGATCCACGCAATTTGTGGTATGTTGAAGAGTCAGCCCCGGGCTACATTCTCATCAATAAGAAGTCATAAAGCTTGGCAATAAAGTCACGCTTTATCCTCAAAACTGTGTCAAGGCTATATCTTTGAATGAAAATAAACCTACAGTGCTTACTGCCTCCTACTTCTCCCGAAATATAATCCACGACTGCTTTTTAGACTGTGAAGGACCTAAGGGGGGAAAAATAGATTTAAAGTAGTAGAAGTCAACGTTTAGAAATCTCTGATTCAATATAGGAGATCTTTGATCAGATTTCTCTTTCTTTGATGTGGAAGGAAAGGAAATGGAATTGGGAATTGAAAGGAAAGAAAGGACAATAGCAGCACTTCAATAGCCATGGCTTCGTTTTATCTTGTTTCAGAATGCAGCATGACTTGTATGTGGGCAGTACCATCTTTGCTGACTGCAACGTGAACTGCAGCTGCCCATCCAAGATCTGGGACCCTGTTTGTGGGGACAATGGCTTGTCGTACATGTCAGCCTGTCTTGCTGGGTGCAAGGAATCTGTTGGATCAGGGATAAATATGGTAATAGCCTGGATCTTCTTTATAAGAAGACTTTGGTTTTGTCTAATTGTTTGATGCCTTTCAGGTATGACCTGAGCCTTCATTGAATGAAAAGTAAAACAGAAAATTTTCTTCAAAACCAAATTATTATTTGTTTGTTTGTATGTAGAAAATCTGTTTTTTCTTCATAGGGGGTTGATTTACCTTTGATTTCCTACATTTTATTTAAAACCTTCCTAGTCCTAAGTATACAGATACATAATTTCCAAAAAGTTGAAATTTAAGAAATAAATGACATTAAAATACACTTTGAAATATTTTGATTTCCGAGAGAAAGTTGGCAGTTCAGGTATCATTAATAACAAACGAAAGAGTTCTTTTGTGTTTTTGGTGAAAGTTTACATAATAAATTCATTTTCCCAATTGATAATTCATAAACATATTGGTTTGTACATGACATTGGTCCTAATTCCCTAAATGAGTTCGCAACATTTCCTTCTTGGGTTCTCTGTGTCCATTGTTATGGCTTCCCTGCCCACTGGTTTGGGGCAAATGCCATCCGGATGCTCTTGCATCATTGCCTTTTTTCTGAGGAACACATTTTTCACATTGTTTCACAGCCCCATCTATTTTTTCGTCTCTGGAAGTGTGTTCGGGTTTAAGTGAAGGTTTTCTGAGAGCAATAGTTTGGGGGTTCCTCAAGTGTCATTCAGCTCATTCCAAACCCAAACCACACTGACTGCAGCAACCACCTCTATCCGATAGGACAGGATGGAATAGGGCTGTCTCTGAGAGTGTTCACGCCTGTAACTCTTTATAAGAGTAGAAAGCTTCCTTCACCTTTCTCCCAGAGCAACGGGTGGTTCTGAACTCTCACCGGTGGTTAGAGCCGAATGTGATCTAACTCCACCACCAGGGCTCCTACTTTAATATTTTTTGATTTTGATCTTCATCCCCCCCTCGCCCAACCTAGTCTAGTTGAGATTTTCTATTGTGGTCACAGTGGTAGGTGTGTTGGCTGGGCACCATCTGGTTTCCTCTTACCTCATTTATTTTTGCTATTTTCCTCTTTTTGGTGTATTTCCCATATTCTGAGAGATTTTACGAAAATAAAACTAAGCATATTTTCTTGCTTAAAAATGTCACAGTACTTAAATTGTTGGAATTGGAAACTGAAGTATAAATTTGGTATTTAGTAAGAGTTGGAAATATTTCACAATTAGAAAAGGATCGAATTTACTTGGTTTTAAAATAAATTATACATTTAAAACATTTATCGATAAATATCTAAACATTCAGTTGAGCATTCTGACACACACTTTTTGGTCATATTTACTGTTGTGGCAACACGGTTTTATTATTTTTTAAATGTACAAAAGCTGAGTTATTGAAAATTTACTCTAAGTATGTAGAAACAAAATACCATTTTCCCTGAAGCTATTCTTCAACATTATGTTTTATTCTTTCATCCTGTGACCCACCGTAAAAGATATGAAATAAAGGGTATAAATAGTTTCTAATTTGGTCTTGTTGTCTATTCAATAAAAATTAAGTTTGTCTTCAAGAGTTTTTCCTCCTTAAGGAGAGTTGTATGTTACTTTTTTACAGGTGTTCCAAAATTGTAGCTGCCTCCAATCATCTGCCAATTCCTCTGCCGTTCTTGGACTATGTGACAAAGGAGACACGTGTGCCCTGATGCTCCAGTACTTTTTAATACTGTCGACTCTCAGTAGTTTCATTTATTCCTTAGCTGCCATACCTGGATATATGGTTCTCTTGAGGTACAATATTTATATTCATTATTGAGTTCAACAACTCTCTGTACATTTGTTAAGGTAGCTTTCCTAAGAAAGGCCCTTGCGGTCCATGTTGTCTAAAAATTTAGGTCACTGTTATTCATTGATGAAGGATTTCGCTGACTGACTGACCATGCTTCTGATGATCCAGATCTGTCACTGTCCATTTTGACTCATAGCAACCATAGAACTACCCTATGGGGTTTGCAAGCTATGATCTAAACACACTTCCCATCCTTCTTCCAGCCATTTCTTATAGTTCAACTCACAGGACACTAGACGAGAAAGCTTCCAGTAGTGCCCGTGTTACCATAATTATTTATTCCTAAATAAATATGAGAATAATAATAAATGCTTAATTCTCTTACAAGACTATGGGAAAAATAAAAGGTCAGAGATTTTTCAAGGGTTTTTATAAATCTGTAAGATATTCTATTATAGATGTTAATTCTTATTATCTCTTCGGCAATATTGTGTAGGAAAGAGAGCCTTCATTCACACATACACATGAGATAATAAAAATCAAATTTAAAAAATGATATTATTTTCCCCCAAATCTACAGAGCTAGAAAATTGCAGTCAGGATTCAAACTTAGGGTGATTAGCACTATTTCAATTACATGACTCTTCATGCCTAATAAACAATCCTGAGATTGGGTTGCATTTTCCCCTTTTTTTCATACTTTATTGGAACACCATTAAGTTAATTATAATTCTCAGTTCAAAATGTATTAACATCATAGGCCAAGGCAAATTTTATTTCTTATTTTATTTGACTATAGTTTATGTTTTTTTTAATTCCATTCCCAACATCTATCCACCATAGTCCCCCATTTTAATGTGAACATTATATGCCACTCTCTGGATACTTTCCTATGTATCCAGAGATTACAACAAATTACAAAAAATATAATATTTTGCTTTTTTATATTTATATAGATGGAAGTTTTCTACAAATCTCATCCTGAGTCATAAGGCCCATGTGTATATAAATTCATTTGTACTGCTAGTATGCATGTTCTTACATCATCACTACATGAGAGTTTCCAATTTCTTAGTTAAAACCAAATTGAAACCCACTGACATTGAATCAATTCCAACTCACAGTGACTCTACAGGGTAGAGTAGAACTGCTCCTTTGGTTTACCAAGGCCATAAACCCTTACAGAAGCACCCAGCGGCATCGCTGCCCTGTGGAGGGGTTGGGGGTTGGAATCATGGACCTTGCAGTGGACAGTTTTCCCTTTTTTAGGGGCTCACCAAGACTTGGAGTGTTTACCTTTCTAATATGGGTAAAATGGTGTTTCACTGATGTTCTTATGCTTTAATATGTGTTTTTCTGATCTAGTGAATTTCAGCATCTATTAAAATTGTATTTATTTATAATTACTTGGGCATCTGTTTCATGGCGTTTTTCATTTATTTTTCTCCTTTTCCATTATAGTTTCTATAATTTTTCTGGTGAATGTGGTGATTTCTTTGTAAACTGGAGGCATAAATGCAATGTTGATTACATGATATCATGATCTTTCTTTTTTTAGCTGTCTTTCCAGGGTAGTCGTTGAGAGATGAAGTTCAAACTATTGTTAAGTCCAAATTGCACTAATTTTTTTTGCCTCAAGTTTTGTGTGTTAGGGGCCATATTTTAAAAGGTCTCCCATTCACAATTTACAAAATAACCCCCCAAATCTTATCCTACTATCTCTACTGCTTTATCTTTTACAGAAAGGTGTTGAATTCACCTCAAGTCCATCATTACGTATCGAGAAAGGCAGATTGATATCCATTATTTGTTTTGCTACATAAAGTGAGGTATTTTTTCAGCATTGTGACATTAATAACAGGTTTCTTGGTTTGTGGTGTCCATATTTGTATCGAAAGCTCTTATACAGACACAGGTCTGCTTTGCACTTTGATCCGCATCCACAGATGTGTCGGGAGGTTCCATATTGACTTAGTTACGGTCTCACAGTATTGGCTAATGTGTCATTTGGTAAGTCTTCTTCACCTTTACACTCTTGGCAGCTTTACTCTTGCTTCTTTTCTTTCCAAATTGATTTCTCAACTCTTGGATTTTGAGTTATGTGTGAATTTTGATTAGCTTTGTATGGATTTTAACAGATTCATTTGAGGCAATCTGATATCTTTAGGCTAAAATTTTTTGTTGTTGGAATTGATGAGGTAGTTCTCAAGAAGCTGTGTCAGATAGATAGTAAGGACAGTGGTGCCCTACTTACTTTATTGGGTTTTATAGTAATCCAGTAAAATACTATACCAAAAATATCCCAATAGCATAATGTTTTAGGTGCTGTCAAGTCCGTTCTGACTGATAGTGACTCTCAGTACAACCATAAAAAACACCTCCTGGTCCTGTGTCATCTTCATCATTGTTCTGATGTTGCAGCTCACTGTTGCAATCACTGTCAAGTCATCTTGTTGAAGGCCTTCTCTTGTTTGCCTGCCCCTCTACTTTACCACCTTACCAAGCGTGATATCCTTCTCCAGGGACTGGTCTCTCCTGATAACATGCCCATGACATGAAGTCTCATCATCCTTGTCTCTAAGGAGAAATCTGGCTGTACTTCTTCCAAGACAAATTTGTTTGTTCTTTTGGCAGTCCAGGGTACTTTCGATATTTTTCGCCATCACTATAATTGAAGCACATTGATTCTTCTTTAGTTTTTCCTTAGTCAATGTCCAACTTTCACATGAATATGAGACAACTGTAAACACCACCAGCCTGTGTGATCATGAGGTGTTCATGGGATCAGGTATCAGGCATCAAGGAACAAAAATATCACAACACTGTGAATGAGGGGGAGTGTGGAGTGGGACCCAAAGCCCATCTGTAGGCAACTGGACATCCCCTCATGGAAGGGTTGTAGGGAAGAGATGAGACAGTCAGGGTACAGTATAGCAACAATGAAACATACAACTTTTCTCTAGTTCTTTAATGCTTCCTCCCCCCCCGCCCCCCATCATGATCCCAATTCTACATTACAAATCCAGCTAGAGCAGAGGATGTACAATGGTACAGATAGGAACTGGAAACAGGAATCCAGGACAGATGAACCCCTCGGGACCAGTGGTGAGAGTGGCAATACTGGGAGGGTGGAGGGAAGGTGGGGTAGAAAGGGGGAACAGCTTACAAGGATTGACATATAACTCCCTCCTTGGGTGGTGGACAACAGAAAAGTGGGTTAAGGGAGACGTCTAACAGTGTAAGACATGACAAAATAATAACAATTCATAAATTATCTAGGGTTCATGAAGGAGGGAGAGGTGAGGAAAGAGAGAAAAATGAGGAGCTGATACTATAGGCTCAAGTAGAAAGAAACTGTTTTGAGAATGATGATGACAACAAATGTACAAATGTACTTGACACAATGGATGCATATATGGATTGTGATAAGAGTTGTACGAGTCCCCAATAAAATAATTTAAAAATGAAAATAGAAAATACCATGGCTTGGGCTAGGTGCATCTTAGACCTTAAAGTAACCTCCTTGCTTTTCAACACTTTAAAGAGGTGTTGTGCAGCCAATTTACCCAATGCAATGTGTTGTTTGAGCTCTACCCTGCTGCCTCCATGCACAGTGATTGTGTATCCAAGCAAGACGAAATCCTTGACATCAAAGTGATACCGTGCTAAAACCGATTGCATTCTCTTCTGAAGAAGACCTGCTATTATTTTATCATCCTTCAGCTAGTCAGGGAGGGGGGGCAGAGGAGTTCTGAAAGTGAGTTGTTCCAGCAGATAGCAGTTCTGACTTGAAGTGTATGAAATACCAGAAGTTTTTCTTTTTTAGGGGTGGGAGGGAATTATAATCTTCATTCCACTGTTAGGGATATTGGGCAACAGTGAGCAGGTAGGGAAATTTTTGAATAGAATGACTCTGTTTCTAACTCTTGAAAATATTATTGTTGTCAGTTAAAATAGGTTTGTTTTTGGATTTTCCCATCACTTTCCTTTGGAAAGTTTTACACTTGTTGTAGCGCCAAATCTTAGACTTCTTTCTTCCATGCTGTTAATGGAAATCACTTGAATATAGCTAGCTATCCATTGTCTCTGGCTTTAGGCTGGAAGTTTAACCATTAGAAGCAAGAACTACTAATACAAATAAGATAATAAATCAGAAAAAACTCAACCAACCTCCTGCCATGGAGTCCAGGCCAACTCACCCGGACACGATTGAGGGTTTCAGAGGCCTTGTCAGTCTCTCCTGGAACAGACAGACAGACCATCCATGGGCTGGAATCACCCACCTGGGCAGCAGTAGTGCAACCCTCACACAGCAGCGCCACCAGGCTAATTTAGTAGGAGGAGATGCAGGTGGAAAATGACATGAATCCTTTTCTTCTTCACCAACTTTCTGATAGAAAAGGAACAAGCAAAATTGACATTGCTTAGATGACAAGGGCCAGAAATGGGGCTTCTGAGTAGACTACAAACTGGATCATTCTTCTTCTAATAACCAAGGTCTCACCTCGAGGGTTAGACATTTGCTAACCATCATTGTTAGAAATGGGTCCTTGTAACAAACACTAGGAGACTTAAAACCTCTTGTGAATTTATTTTTCAGGTGTATCAAGTCTGAAGAGAAGTCTCTTGGTGTGGGCATACATACATTTTGTACAAGAGTATTTGGTAAAAATATTTTCTTACCATTTTCAGACTATTATTAAATGCTTTGTTATAATATCACTCAGAATAATAGCTTAGCAAATATTTTCCCTTTGCTTATTAGCAACACTTCACAATTAGTGCAAGAATAAAAATTAAGAGAGGGAGGATTTCCTTGGAATTAAGGGTGGAGATGGACATTGGGCCTCGACTCAAGTACTCCCTAAACACAAGTACACTTTGTTGTAACAATCTGGCATTTTGTGATGCTCACCTTCCTAACATGATCGCTGAAGACAAACGTGTGCATAAGTCAATGTGGTGAAGAAAGCTGATGGTGCCCGGCTTTCAAAAGATATAGCGTCTGCAGTCTTAAAGGCTTGAAGTTAAACAAGCGGCCATCTAGATGAGAAGCAACAAAGCCCACATGGAAGAAACACACCAGCCAGTGTGATCATGAGGTGTCTATGGGATCAGGTATCAGGCATCTAAGACCCAGAACAAAACCATACCCAAGGTGAATATTGGGGTGGAGCATGGAGTGGAGACCCAAAACCCATCTGTAGACAATTGGACATCCCCTCACAGAGGAGCACAGGGAAGAGATCAGCCAGTCAGGGTACAGTATAGCACTGATGAAACATACAACTTTCCTCTAGCTCTTTGGTGCTTCCTTCATCCTACTAACATGACCTCAATTCTACCTTACAAACCAGATTAGACCAGAGCATGCACACTGCTACAGATAAGAGCCCTCAACACAGGGACTCCAGGATAGATAAACTCCCTCTGGGCCAACAATGAGAGGAGAGATACCAGGAGGACTAGGGGAGGGTTGGGGAGATAGGGAGAAGTGATCACAAGAATCAACCTAGATGAATAACAGAAGTGGGTGAGGGGTGCCAGAGGACGATGTCAGATATGGAAACAATAATCTATAACTTATCAAGGTTTTGTGAGGGAGGGCAGGTGGGGGAGACAAGGGAAAGAAAAGGGGAGCTGATATCAGGGGATCAAGTGGGAAGAGAATGCTTTGAAAATGATGATGACGGCATATGTGAAAATGTGCTTGACACACTGGATGAATGTATGGATTGTGATAAGAGATGTAAGCGCCCCCAATAAAAGTACTTAAAAAAAAAGATCCTCCTGACCTCAATACAATTAATCAGTGATTCGAATACTTGCCAATCAAATGAACGGGAAAGGGTTTGTTACAATATTCACATGATTGGCTCAAGTCATTGCAATAAACAAAAATTGTAGAATCTTTAATTAAATATTTTTCTCAGCAATGACTTTCAAATTGTATTTATTCATCAGACTACCTATCCTTTAAAGTGGAGACCCTTTATAGCCAACTTTTACTTTATAAAAATAACATGTGAGCGTGAGCTTTACGCTTTACTGTTTTATTTGTTTTACTAACAAGGAAAGGAAAAATATTCACCAGCAAAATAATGTGTCCTGATTGTTACGTTGTTGAGTGAGTTTTCTCTCTTTTAATTGTAGCTGGAATTCCTGCACCTATATATTTTGGAGCTTTAGTGGACTCCACATGTTTACACTGGGGAACTTTGAAATGTGGTGAGCCGGGAGCATGCAGGATATACGATTCTACCAACTTCAGGTAAACATGATGATAGTTTCGAACTGCTTGCTCGGCAGTAGATTACATAAAATGGCAAAATCCACATTTAATATTCAATGTCAAGTGTCTCAAACATTTTGACTTTATTTTCAGAATGAACATCGATGCTTGTACTTCAGTCCCTTATTTGTGGCTAGTGTATGACTTCCCTAACCTAGCCTTTCAGAAGGTTTTCTCAGTTTACCTGCAATCCATATGCCATTGAAGATACTGGCTATACTTAAGCTACTATCAAAATTGTATTACTCTTTAAAGTACCTATGTTTCTTCCATCATTCCAGCATCTTATTAGCCTGACTCTTCATTACCTCTCAGTTGGAACCTTCCCTCTGCCCTGGCCTCTACAAGGATTGCTCACAAACGCCTCACCTTTTATGTACCACGTTAACAGAGGCACTGGCAGCTTTCGTTCTGACTACTTTTCCAGGATATTCAAACTGAACAGGACCGTAGAAAAGATGATGCCTTGTTCTGAGGCAGAGGGCTGATGTGTTTCTTGTCCAGGGTGATAAAGTATTTATCTAAAAGTCAACACAATTATTTGAAGAGATTAAAAAAAAGAAGCACCACCTCAGTGATGAGAAAGACTACAGAACTAAATGTGTATATAAAAGAAGTCCTAGATAGATATGGCAGAGATAAATTAAAGAAATAATAGCTTCGAGTTTTATGTAGTTGAAGAGCCATGGGTCCATTCCAAGTACCCAGCAGAATAAATATATATTTCAAAACCTCAAACTCAAGGAAACAAACAAAAAAAAATCTCATAAGTAGTACCCAGAGATTGTTTAAAAATCTTTCAAGTGACCATCTGAGATACAGCTAGTGGTCCCTTCCTGTCTAAGATGAAAAAACAAAGACACAAAAAGAAAATTAGTTCAAAGGACGAATGGATCTCAAGAACCACAGTCTAGGTGAGCTCGAGACCTGCGAGTCCAAATGACAGTTATGATCCATATCGTTGTGGAAAATATTGAACAGTGTGAGAGAAAATGTAGAACAAAATTCCAAATTTTATATATATATATAGATGTACTGGTCTAATGGCGATCATTGGAACTTCTGTGACTATGGCACTTGGTAAGGCCTTCAAATCTAGAACTGAACCCAGTCTTGAAGGTCACCTTTAAGCTAAAGAATTGACAGGTCCACAAAATTATAATATAATACCTGTGAATTATAATACCTGTGAAGAGTGTGATGCTTAGAAAAATTAACCAAAGGAACCCCAGTGGGTAGTATTGGTCAGGAAAGCTAGGTGAATAGAAATGGGGAATCCAAGGTGCAAATGGAAAGAGTCCTGGTAAATTGAGGTGTTACACAAAGCAAAATGAATGAGATACCGTTTTTCTATGTAAACTCTCACTTAAACCACAATAAAATGTTCACTCTTTCCCCAGAGTGATTATCCAGAGAAATAAATAGACTGATTACAAATTTATAATAAAACAATATTGTAAACCTCATCAGGAAAAAGTTTCTTATATTTTTGACCCAATGATTTTGAGTTTGTATTGAACCACAAGTATAAACCAGAAATCAAGAAATGAGAAAATCTGGTTTGGGTATAACTGGTTTTCTAGATATATATATAACATTGAATTAATAGAAAACATGAGCATTCTCTTTGTCATTTAAACATATTTATCAAAGATCCCTACCCCTCAAAGTTTCCAGCTCCAGATACTTGTAAGGCTAGTTTGAGCAAGCCTTCAATAAATTAAAGATACCTCTATATACAAGTTAATTAAGAAAACAAAAAAAATCACAGTTTTTCAAAGTCAGTAAGATCTTGGAATTCAGACTGGATCAGGTCAGCATAAGAAAACAGTGCACAGGCTGATCTTATTTAGAAATATGTATGCAAACAATTGAATAAAACTGGCGTATTGACTCTAGTGATGTCGGAAAAAGAAGCCTTGGTGAGAAATGCTTACGCATTTTCCTTCTAACCAAGTGATTGACAGCTCAAACCCACCCAGTAGACCCTCCAGGGGGAACACCTGGCTATGTGCTCCGGTACAGATTACAGCCTAGAAACGCCCTAGGGCTTCATCATTAGAGTAATCATGTTAATGAAATCTAGCCTGTTAATACTGCCAAAAGAACACGCAGAGCTGTCTTGGAAGAAGTATAACGAGAATGCTTCTTAGAGGCCAGGATGGGAGACTTTGTCTCACCTGCTTGGGACGTGGGATCAGGAGAGACCAGTCCCTGGAGAAGGGCTGGGTCATGTGGAGGGCGGGGTGGAAAAGAAGAAAGGTTCAAGGTTGGCTTCACCAATGGCTGCTAACAGTGGGCTCGACCATGAGAACAATTGCGAGGATGGCGCAGGACTCGGCAGTGTTGCGTTCTGTTACACACACAATAGCTCCGAGTCGACTCAGTAACACCTAAGAACAACCACGTCCTATGAGGAAAGGAGAAACATCTTAGATGTAAAAAAATGATTTAATTTGAATACTCATAATTAAACCTTGAGCACACTCAAAATAGAAGGGAGGAGGCTTTTTAGCCCATCAGAAGCCATCTGTGAAACAAAATAAAAACTTCTGTAGTGGTTGGTGATTCTTTGAAAGCATCTTATTAAATACCAAAGCAAAACTCTTATCAATTGTCAACATTATACTTAAATGGGAGTTCCTATTCAATGGGGAAAATGATAAAGTAAAAATATCAATAAGAAATTAGAAAATTGGACTTTCTGGATGGGAAAATTTTAAAAACTTTGGAAACATTAATATTAATAAGAGAGGACAGCATTGCTCATATAAGATCAATATGCAAGGTTAGGTGCTCTTGTCCTTATGGGAATAAAATATTAGTATTTAAAGAGATGCAAAGTTAGTTTGTACTCATCACACTGTTTTGCAAAACAAAATATAATATAGCTTTTCCCCCCTTTTTGTGTGTGTGTGTGTGTAGGTACATCTATCTTGGACTGCCAGCAGCGCTAAGAGGTGCGAGCTATGTTCCAGCCTTAACGATTCTATTTATTTTGAGAAATCGCCAACTACCTGGTGAAAATATTTCCTCAGGAATGACGCATACAGAGTCAAAGGGTACAGGGAAGCAAAGTGAACTCAAAGATATGCACCAAGATTCCAAAGTTGTGAATGCTGTTGACATGAAAACTAAACTGTAATGTTCGATGACACCGTGCTTCCAGTGACGGAGAACACACTGTACAACTTAGCTGTTTTTGAAATCAATAGTTACATTTCTAAGAGGGCCTGCAGGGTCCTTCAAAAGTTCGAAAGAGGACATTTTACTCATGACACGTCTGAGGTGTCTCTTGTGCTTTTGAGTTTCTCTGGAAGTCATTTGTGACGACCTTCTAGACAGGACCTTAGAGCCAGTGCTATTTCGAGTCTAAGCCAAAAAGCTACCACCTTCTTCATGCACGCCAGGGGTACATTCCCACAGCTCCTTTTTCGAGTGGTTCTAAAGGGTTCCTGTTAGGGTAATCTATTTAATTCCACTGCATGTGTGCTTTTAATACTGAGGTTATTCAGAGACTGGAATGTTCATTCTGTTTATGAGAAGATTTAAAAATTTTATTCCAGCTTATCATTTTGAAGTGAAAGGAATCTAGATTTTCATTCTATTTAGAACGACTCTATAGCTTTTTCTATTCACTCTAGACAGGATGTTTATAAAATAGATTATAGTCATTAAAATATTATCTCTTGATTTTGGTTATTTTTCCATATTATCACTCATGTCATGTACCTGCTCATTTTGTTCAGCGAACATATAAGTGTAATCAAATATTAAAAATTATGTATCTAATATTGTTGACCTATTTTTCAGTTATTCCAACACCAACTATGAAACTTCCTATAAAACAAATGTTTGAGATGGAAATTGAAAGAATAATATTATCAAAATATTAGTCTATAAAAGTTGCTTTTATATGCTCACTGCCTTTGAGTTGATTCTGACTCACACTCACCATGTATAGCGTCTCCATGACTGTCAGTCTTTAGAATGACAGCCTCATCTTCATTCCCCCGAGTGACTAGTGGGTTTGATCTGCCCACTCACAGTTAGAAGTCAAATGCTTACTGAGCTATTTGTTGTTATATAATGTCAGGTATTGTCAAATATGACCTTTCCCAGATTCGTGAGTGTTTATGTCACTCACTTTTAATGAAAACACTAGTTAGATGCAAAACACTAAGTGTCAATAAATCCTGTTACAGAATGAAGTTTAAAATATAGTTTCGGCTAAGAAATTAAACTTAATAAAATCTATAATGCACAGATCCATGCATATATGTGTGTGTGTATAAAGGATGAAAGGATTTTAGATGTACAAAAGACCTTACTGGTTTTATTGGCCTTCTGGCTTAAGAGAGTCGAGTGATGAGGCACCTTTGTCTATTCCTTATTGTCCCTCTGTATCCTCCAATCTCTTTGAAATGATAGCCGTTATATGAAATTATGAGAATTCCTAATAGTGAGCAGAATGCAAGGAGGGAGGGCAAGAGAAAGTGTCAATCGACCGTAACTGACTTATTTATAATATAAATATATGAGGATGTCTTCATTTGCACTCAAGTCCAAACCTGCTGCTCTGCTCAATTCTGCACGTCCTTCAACTTGATGTCATACTATTTAATATTATACTTTTGTGCTGTGACTCTAGACATTTAGTCTCTCCATGTACCCGGACATATGCTGTGTGTCCATGTGTGCGTGTGTCTTCATCTCTGAGTGTATTAAAATAATGAAGATTAAGATAGGGATCAATCAAATACAAACTCACTAGCCACTTCAAGGGTGACAGATGAGGCTTTCTACTCCTGCAAAGAGTTGCAGTCTCAGAAACCCAGGGTCCAGTTCTACCCTGTCCTACAGGGTTGCGATGAAGATAGGGATAATGTTGAAATATGAGGCAAGTGCTCAAATCTTCAGAAATGAGGAGTGTAACGTAAGAAAAGGCATGATTGCAACAAGGCAGTATAGTGAGTGTTGCAGGCTGATGATATATAATTTAGAACTGCTGTCCCTCGCCATCACCAAGAATTGAGGAGAATAGACTGAAATCTAAACTGAGGAAGCAAAGTTTAAAAAAAAATCATTTTATTGGGGGCTCGTACAGCTCTTATCACAATCCGTCCATCCATTGTGTCAAGCACTTTTGTACGTATGTTGCCATCATCATGTTCAAAACATTTTCTTTCTACTTGACATATCCATGACTTCCCTTGGTATCAGCTCCTCATTTTTCCTCTACCTCCCTCATGAGCCCTTGATAAATTATAATTATTTTCCCAAGTCTTATTCTGTATTAAAAAAATCTTATTTCAAATTACAAGAGACGAGTGAGAAAAACTGAGCAGTCACCCCACAAGGTGTCTGAGGAAGTGGGTTCCTCAGTGGAAAGCCGATTTTTATGAGAGGGTGATGGTGAGTAGACTGGCCGCTTATGAGTCTGAAGATATGGAGTATTTGCCGATGAGGGTCTGAGTCACAGAGAAGGAGTGGTGACGTTCAGTAACAGAGAATAGCAGGTACAGATAAACTAGATGTATGGAAAATAGAAGAAAGGGAAGGAGGGAGAATCTGAAATTCTGGGACTTTTTAGGTGACTGACATAAACAGGAGCTATGGAAATAATGAAGCTATGCCTGACAGATTCAAATAACTAGAGTTGGAGACACTGTGAGAGGAAAATTAGGAGGGGTGGTGCCTCCCTCACAACTCCTTGTCAGAGATGCAAATGGGAGAAGCTGAACCTAAACACTTGTAGCTTCTTTTTAGCACCATTTGATGCACTTAAGATGCTCACAGGAAGCTGAGCTGTAGTCAGCGCACAATTCCACTAGGTGACTCCCTGAATGGTGTGTCCTGACCCAGTGGAACATGATCTCAGGCTGTGACTTGGATCACACGTACCTTCTAAAGAGGAGGTAACTCATCAACCTTGAAGAAAAATCTGGCTTTCTTCTAGGAAACCACTTCCTCAGAGATTGTCTGTGATGACTATTTACTCTGCCCGAGGGCAACTTACTCCCAACTGTGGAGTGCTCTCCAGACACTCAGCAGTGGAAGTAAGCAGGTCAGGGAAAAAGCCTTGACTATGTGCGAATCCTGTATGACCACTTTCATGTTGTTCCTGTTGTGAATTGTTCTTATAGCTGAGCCCGTTGTTCCACTACTGTGTCAGTCCATTTTCAATAAGATCTTCCTCTGTTTTGATTCCCTTCCATTTTACCAAGCCTGATACCTTCTCCAAGGACTGGTCTCCACTGACACTGAGTCTAAGTAGGTGACACAAAAATCTTACCAGCCTTACCTTTGAGGGGCATTCTGGCTGTACTTCTTCAAAGGCAGAGTTGCTTGTTCTTCTGGAAGACCATGGCACTGCCTATATGCTTCACCAGCACCATAATTTAAACGTCTTAGAACCCCGGACCTCGAAGCTAATCTTTTCTAGAAAATGTGTCGAGATGTGATGCAGTCAACTTTTTCAGAAATAACTGAAATTTTTCAGAAATAACTGAAAACGGATAAATCTGTTTGCAACCACCAAGATTTTACCCTAACCTTGCCTTTTTATACAAAACATTACACAGAAATTTCATAGTAAATAAGTTCAGAGTTAAATATTATAATTTAAATAAAAAACACAACATTTAAAAGGTTTTTTTTTTTTAAACAAATGCTGTCTGGCCCATACCTTGAGATGGATGAGGATCTAGATCTGTGGACACGGACGTGGAGAGGAGGGATGGAGAGAGAGTCATAGTTTGGCAGGGGAATCCCCTTCCATAAAATCCACTGGTAGCTGCTTTTCAGGAGTATTTCCCCCCCCCACCCCCCTTCTTTGCCTTTTTTCATTAGGACCGGGCTGGCTTTCTTAAAAACAACAACAAACATCTGTGCAATGTGGTCTGCTGTTGGCATTTCCTTAACTGTTTTCTAAAAGGGTTTGCTAAATTATCATCAACAATATCGATAACACGTTCCTTATCATGATGATTCTTTTCAAAAAACTCTTTCTTAGGACCCATATTGTTGAAATCTAAAAACAGGAGAAAAAGCCACAAAAGCTAAGAAAAGTATAGCAAAACGCTTGGAGCACAGCAGCAAAAAGGTTTAAACAACACGTATTAACAATGCCAACTCTTCAGGTGTTCAGGTGGGGGGGGGGGACAAGAAAATGCGACCAGATAGGACTCATCCCTCCAGAGATCCTGCTGCCAGACCAGAAAATTGGGAGATAAGGCGAAGGAAACAGGGAGGTGGAGTCCTGAAATTAGAACTAGGGTACCAGGGTTTCTTCTGAACCTCTTTTTGCGTGGGATATCCACTCACAAAGCAAACCAAGAATGCTTTAAAGTGCTCTAGCTTTGGAGAGCCCACAGGCGCCCGCTGTGCCCTTGCCAAGAATAGCAATTTCTGCAGGCAGACACCCTAGAGGGGACAAAATCCCAGACATGAGGGGAACCCCACTCCAGAGCTCTCTGCGTGGTTGGCTGCCTTGAGCCCACGGCCAGGGGAGTGGTGGCGGGTAGCCATAATTTAGATTAAAAGAAAAAATATAGTATTACCTTAGGAAGATTGCGGTGTCAGAGAAAATAAGCGGAAAGTTGGGAGTCCAGGGGGCAAATTTAGTTCCAATTGGAGAAGGAAGCAACCCCCCTAATAAGCTGGATCTCCCTCTCTGGGGGCCAGCCTGACAGTCCCCAAATAGGAGCACATCACAAGCAAAAAAAAAAAGGCGGGGGGGAGTGAAATATATATTATTGGTTTAAAACTCAAACCCAAGTCTGGTTGCTTAACTCCAAGGGAGGCCCTTAACATAAATCAGCATAAGAAGCAACCTAGCTAAGAAATGTCAGAACTACTGGGCCTGGCAGCTTTTAGCGTAGCAAAGATCCGCTGTAGCAAAAGTCAGCTTTAAATAGCAAGGAGCTACAGCCCAGTGACTGTGAGAGACAATTACATTTGAGTATACCCTAGCTGGCTAGGGAGATTTAAAAAAAAAAACAACCTCAGGTTCATGGGGCTTGCTTTTTAACTTTTTTATCTCCTCTTTGCCTCTTTTTTGGTCTCTCACATTCTACTGCTAACCTCCAGACTACTCCCCTTTGTCTAGGGCATTTACACTTGCACCACACCCAGCTAGGTGAGGTCCATCCTGTGTAGCTAGCTATGCTGGGAAAAGCCCTGTTGACTCCCATCAGGGAATACTCTGCTCAACTTCTTACTAAGCAATTCCTGCCTGTGTGCCTGGGGGCATAAGGCAGCTCAGCCTACACTCCTCAATGCTCCAAGCTGCAGCAGGTACCTCTGCCCAGCCTCCACAACACCAAAGCAGGCAACCCTTCTGGGTCACTCCCCTGAAAGGGAAGTCACAGGAGGATAAAGTAGTAGGTTAGTTCCATAGTGAAATAAGCTATAGGCAGTTCAAAGAAGCATTCCTACAAGTCTCCCAGAGAGAGCCAGTGCTCTTCGAGTCCCAGGAAAATGGCACCTGGCTCATCTAAAACAAAGCAACGCCATCAGCCCCAACGACCTTAATGAAAAAACGGGAGAAACAGAAGGTAATGCCAGAAGCTGTCCTGAACATAATGACATGCATAGAGGAAGCAGACATTGAGTTGCCACAGAAAGAAATTTTCAGAATGCTACTTGGAGTCATAGAGGATATGAGGGAAACAATACAGAAAAAGGATGAAATGAGAGGAGAGGTAAAAGCCATAAATCAAAGAGAAATACAGGAACTTAGGGAGGAGATAACAAAAACCAGTAGTACACTCATGGACGTGGAGAAGCAACTGGAGGAATCAGAGAACCACATCAGCGATTTGAAGGAGAGCCAAGCAGACTTTAACAAATGCAAACAAAAATCTAATAAGATCATCAGAAAAGCTGAAGAAAACTTAAGAGCTATGTCTGATGCTATGAAGTGGAACTGTAAGGTCTCTCTTTCCGGCCTAAATTCCAACCTCAGTCCTTGGCTCCGTGCGAGAAAGATTTCACGCCAAAGCCGGGCTCGTGATCCAAGTGAATTTAATGAGAGTTAAAAGAAGTTTCAGGTTTTATGCGGCACCCATAGGATTCCTTTGACCATGCGGCCTGGCAGAGACTGCCCCAGGTCATGCAAGGATCTCTCTCCTCCCACGAAGACAACCAGACCAGCCAAACCCCTTTCCCTTCCGGTCCCTGCCTTTTCAAGGGTTCCCGGGGGAGGCGTGGTGAACGACCCCAGGTTGATCCCATTTGCTGAATTGCAATCACCTGGACCAGGTGGGCTGCTCCAGGTGTAACGCCCATCCGAGCCCACCAGCGGGAAAATCAAGCTTTCCTATGCTGGCTCTCCTGGGCATGCGTAAATGGACTTCCCAATTCCCTAGGCTAAGCTGCCTAACAGAACAACATTAGACTTATTGGGTTACTGGAGGAAGACACATTAAAGAAGTCATCTGCAACAATAGTGAGAGAATTCTTGGAGGAAAGCTTCCCAGCTTAATGAATGAAAACCAGGCAACCATTCAGGAGGCTAAAAGAAACCAGCAAGAGGGGACCCCATGAAGAAGTCACCAAGGCACATAATAGTTAAATTATCCAACTTTGAGGAAAAGGAGAAAATCATGAGAGCAGCTAGGAAAAAACAAGCAATTACATATAAAGTTTCCCAAATAAGAATATGCTCAGACCTATCAGCAGAAACTATGAAGAAGAGGAGAGAGGGGTGTAACATATTAAAAAATTGAAGGAAAACAATGCGAACCCAAGAATACTCTACCCAGCCAAACTATCGATCAAGATAGACGGAGAAGTAAGAGTCTTCCCAGACAAGGAAAAACTCAAAGAATACGGTAGAAAAAAACCCAGCCCTACAAAAGATCCTTCCCGACCCAGTATGGGCAGAAGAACAACACACACCAAGCATAAATAAGAGACCACCACATAGAACAACCTCACCCAGAGGGCAAAAAAGAGAAAACAGCCTTCAAGATAGCATTGGCTTAAATATAGAAATACTTGAAAGGCTGCTGAAGTAAGCTTAAAAAAAAAAAGACAAAAGGGGCATAGGGAAAAAGTGATGGTATGCAAATATTCCTGGGGTGAGGACCAGGTAATATGGCAGGGACCAGACCAAATACAGGGAGACACATGGTAGACAACTAAAAAAGGAGGTGGGGAAAGGAAAAAATAATAATAAAAAGAAAAGGGTAGAGGGGGCACAGGGTACAAACCCACCCAAGGGGAGGGTATTGTTCGTGTCTCCACAAGGAAAGAGGGACCAGACTTCATCCCGATGCCCAAGATGTGAATGCAACATGCTGGCATAGAGTAGGAAACCAGTGGAGAGGTCTGGGGGGCCAGTCCCAACCCCAACTACTAAGGGAACACCTGCCCCTCCCCTCAGAAGAATTTATATCAAAGGACGGCACTTAATCTACAGCTCTGGAAAAGGGACATATCTGATCAGAGCACACGCGAGCAGAGGAAAGCAGAGGAGGAGAGAGTGGAGCACATCATGGCCCACAAGGCCAGGAGGTCGGTGTTCCCAATTAGAACAGCCAGTGGACAGAGAAGACCACATGGCCGGCCCCACTATGAGGCACGACATCCCTCACAGACCGGCCCATAGCCCTACAGGTGACAACACCAGAGACTCAGTGAGGGAATTGCACCCGATTGAATCTGCCAAACCGAGGCAAAACATTAAGGGAGTGCAACAGAACAGCAAGGGAATGGAGCAGCGAGATCCCCAAGGAAAGCGGAAGGTGGACTTTGGGGCCAGGGCATGGTGTCCCAACAGACTGGACTGGAAAACACTCCTAAAGGCCAACAAACAATCCTTGGACTAACTACAAGTTTTTCTTTATTGTGTTTTGTTTTGTTTTTGTCATTGGTTTGTTGTTGTTTTGTTGTATATTGTTGCTTGGTTGTGCTCTGTCTTGTTTTTGTGCATGTTACTATCTCTGGAGATCTGTCTAAATAAGATAGGCTGGATGAATAATTGGTGGAGAAAACAATGGGACCAATAGTTCTGTAGGGACATGGGAGACAGGGAGGTGGGGGGAAAGGTAGTGGTGTTAATAAACCCAGGGACAAAGGAAGAACAAGCGATCCAAATCAGTGGTGAGAAGGGTGTGGGAGGCCTGGTGGGGCATGATCAAAGGTAACATAAAAAAGAGGAATTGCTGAAACCCTGGTGGGGACTGAGCATGATAGTGGGACAGGAGGGAAGTCAAAGGAAATAGAGGAAAGATATGGGAGGCAGAGGGCATTTATAGAAGTCTAGATAAATCCATATACATATGCAAATATATTTATACATTAGGATGGGGAACTAGATTTATGTGCATATATTTATAAGGTTAATATTAAGGCAGCAGAGGGACATTGGACCTCCACTCAATTACTTCCTCAATGCTTGAATACTTTCTTCTATTAAATTGGCATTCTATGATGCTCACCTTCCCACCACAACCACTGAAGAAAAAGTGGGTGAACAACTAAATGTGGTGAAGAAAACTGATGGCACCCGGCTATCAAAAGAGATAGCGTCTGGGGGCTTAAAGGCTTGAAAGTAAACAAGCGGCCATCTGGCTCAGAAGTAATAAAGCCCACATGGAAGAAGCACACCAGCCTGTATGACCAAGAGGTGCTGAAGGGATCAGTTATCAGGCATCAAAGAACAAAAAAATCGTATCATTTTGTGCTCACCTCCCTGATATGATCACTGAAGACAAATGGGTGCATAAGCAAATGTGGTGAAGAAAGCTGATGGTGCCCGGCTATCAAAAGAAATAGCGTCTGTGGTCTTAAAGGCTTGAAGGTAAACAAGCAGCCATCTAGCTCAGAAGCAACAAAGCCCACATGGAAGAATCACACCAGCCTGTGCGATCACAAGGTGTCAAGGGATCAGGTATCAGGCATCATCAGAACAAAAATCTTACCATAGTGAATGAGCAGGGGAGTGCGGAATGGAGACCCAAAATCCATTTGTAGGCCACTGGACATCCCTTACAGAAGGGTCTTGTGGAGGAGATGAGACAGTCTGTGTGCAATGTAGCAACGGTCAAAAATACAACTTTCTTAAATGCTTCCTACCCCCCTTCCCCCACCACAGTCATGATCTGAATCCTACCTTGCAAACCTGACTAGACCAGAGGAGGTACACTGGTACAGATGGGAACTGGAAACACAGGGAAGCCAGGGCGGATGATTCCCTCAGGACCAGTGGAGCGAGTGGCGATACTGGGAGGGCATAGAGAGGGTGGGTTGGAAAGGGGGAACCTATTTCAAGGACCTGCATTTGACCTCTTCTCTGGAGGACATACAACAGAAAAGTTGGGGAAGGGAGACGTGGGACAGAGCAAGATATGACAAAATAATAATTTATAAATTATCAGGGGTTCATGAGGGAGAGGGAAAAATGAGGACCTGATGCCAAGGGCTTGGATGGAGCTCAAATGTCTTGAGAATGATGAAGCCAATGAATGTACAAATGTGCTTTACACAATTGATGTATGTATGGATTGAGATGGGTGGTGTTTGAGTCCCTAATAAAATGATTTAAAATGTTTATTTTTTTAAATGCCAACTAACTCTGAGTGACCGAAACACAAATTGCTTTTGTTTACCAAAATCACGTGCATCAGGTTGATTCCGATGCAAAATTTTCTTAACATTTCTTGTCGAAATCTAATTATGATGACTACTGATATGGTCAGGGTTCTAATGTGTATTAATTCTTCTTTGATCTCTCTTAGTCAATGTCCAACTTTCATAGGCATATGAAGCAAAAAAAAAAAAGGATAGAAATGTGTAGTGGGGGCACAGGGCACTAACCCACCCAAGGGGAGGGTATTGTTTATATCTCCACAGGGAAAGAAGGATCAGACTTAACCGGTGTTCCAGGATGTGCATGCAGCATGCTGGCGTGGAGAGGGGAGCCAGTGGAGGGTCTGAAGGCCCGTCCCCAATCCCAACTACAACGACAACCACCCCTCCCCTAGAAGAATTTACTTTAGAGGATGGTACTGAAGCTGCAGTTAGGGGAGAGAGACATATCTGATCAGAGAACAGGGGAGCAAATGAAGGGGGGAGGAAGAGAGAGTGGAGCGCATCCTGGCCCACCAAGCCTGGAGGACTATATCCCCACTCAGAACAGCCAATGGACAGAGTGGACCACATGGCTGATCCCACTATGAGACACGATGTCCCTCGCTGACCCATAACCCTACGGGGGACAACATTGGAGACTCAGTGTCAGTATTGGCCCGGTCTGACCCCACCACACGGAGGAAAAACACAAACACTAAGGATGTGCAGCAGAGCAACAGGGGGAGCAGAGCAGGGAAGTCCCAAGGGAGTGTAAGGGATAGACTTTGGGGCCAGAGCATGGAACCTCATCTAACTCAACTGGAGGAGACTCCTAGGATAAACAAACAGACCTTGAAATGTTTACAGCTTTTCCTTATTTTTTTTCTTTTTGGTCATTGGTTTTCTTTGTTGTTGTTGTCTTTGTGTTCTCTTTTGTCGCTTTGTCTTGGTATGCCTTGTTTTTGTGTGCATATTATTACCTCTGCAGGTCTATCTAAATAAGATAAGATAAGATAAAATGGATGAATAGTCTGGAGGAGAAAGCAATGGGACAATGGTTCCACGGGTATGGGAGAGGGGAAGATGTGGGGGGGGGGGGGGCAAGGAGGTGGTGTTGACCAAGCCAGGGGCAAGGGAGCAATAAGTGATCCAAAATTAGTGGCGAGGAGGGTGTGAGAGGCCTGGTAGGGATTCATCAAGGGCAATGTAACTGGGAGAAATTACTGAAATCCAAGTGAAGGCTGAGCATGATAGTGGGACAAGAGGAAAGTAAAAGGAAATAGAGGAAAGAACTAGGAGGCAAAGGGCATTTATAGAAGTCTAAATACAGGCATGCAATACATATGTAAATATATTTTTTATAGGATGATGGGGAATAGATCTATGTGCATATATTTATAGGTTTATTATTAAGGTAGCAGATGGACATTGGACCTCCATTCAAGTATTTCCTCAATACAAGAACACTTTGTTCTATTAAATTGGCATTCCATGAAGCACACCTTCCCAACATGATCACTGAAGACAAATGTGTGCATAAGCAAATGTGGTGAAGAAAACTGATGGTGACTGGCTATCAAAAGATATAGCATCTGCAGTTTTAAAGGCTTGAAGGTAAACAAGTGATCATCTAGCTCAGGAGCAACAAAGCCCACATGGAAGAAGCACACCAGCTTGTGTGATCACGAGGTGCCGAAGAGATCACTTATCAGGCATCAAAGAACAAAAAAAAATATCAATGTAAATGAGTGGGAGTGCAGAGTACAGACCCAAAGCCCATCTGTGGGTAATGGGACATCCCCTTACAGAAGGGTCGTGGGGAGGAGATGAGTCATTCAGTATGCTGTGATGCAACAATGAAACACACAACTTTCCTATAATTCTGAAATGCTTCCTCCCTGTCAGTATTATGATCCCAATTCTACCTTACAAAGTCAGCTAGACCAGAGGATGTACACTGGTACAGATAGGAAAAAGAAACACAGGGAATTCAGTATAGATGATCCCTTCAGGACCAGTGGTGTGAGTGGTGATACCGAAGGGTAGAGGGAATGTAGGGTAGAAAAGGGAAACTGATTATTAGGATCTACATTTATCCTCCTCCCTGGAAGATGGACAACAGAAAAGTGGATGTAGGGAGACCTCAGACAGTGAAAGACATGACAAAATAATAATAATTTATAAATTATCAAGGGTTCATGAGGGAGGGGAGAGCTGGGAGGGAGGGGGGAAATGAGCGAATACCAAGGGTTTAAGTGGAGAGCAAATATATATATATTTTTTGTTTTTTTTTTGAGAGCAAATATTTTGAGAATGATGAGGGCAACAAATGTACAAATGTGCTTGACACAACTGATATATGTGTGGATTGTGATAAGAGTTGTATGAGCCCCCAATAAAATGATTTTTTTTAAGAAAGAGAAGTACTATGGCTTGGGTCAGGCACCCTTAGGCCTCACAGCTTTTCAACACTTAAAAGATATTTTGTGCAGCAGATTTGCTAATGCAATTCATCTCTTAATTTCTTGACCGCTGCTTCCATGAGCAATAATGGTATATCAGAGACAGATGCAATCCTTGACAACTTCAGTCTTTTCTCCATTTATCGTGGTGTTACCCATTAGTTCAGTTGTGAAGATTTTGTCCTTTACACTGAGTTGCAATCCAGACTCAACATTGCAATCTTTGATCTGCATCAGCAAGTGCTTCAAGTCCTCTTCTTTTTCATCAAGTAAGGTTGTGCCATCTGCATCTCCCAGGCTGTTAGTAAGCCCTCCTCCAATCCTCATGCTTCTGTGATGATTTGCTCACCCTCCAGAGTGAGTACGCATGGTGAGCAATACAACCCTGACAGACACCTTTCCTGATTTTAAGCCATGCAGCCTTCCTCTTGATCTGCATACAAGGGCCTAATGAGCACAATGGAGTGTTTTGGACCTCTCATTCTTCTCAAAACTATCCATAGTTCATTGTGATCCACACAGGCAAAGGCCTTTATGTGGTCAATAAAGCACAAGTAAACATCTTTCTGTTATTCTCTCATTTCATCCGAGATCCATCTGCCATCAGGAATGATATCCTTGGTTCCAGGCCTTCTTCTGAATCCATCCTGAACCTCTGGTAACTTCCTGTCCGTGTACTGCTATGTCCTATGTACATTGTAGAACATCGGTTATAGTGTATGGAGGTAGCGTAGTTCTAGAGATTTGACAATTTCTTCAGGGTTTTCAAAGTTGTTGGAGTAACGTTTCCATAACATTGTTATGATCCTCTTTATCTGAGGTGGATCTGCTATAATGCCGTCTGTTTTATTTGTTCTTTTGGCAATTTTCATCCTCTTACTTTTTCATGTGTCAATTTGACCAGTGGTTTTTCAATTGTATTGACTCTGTCAAAGAACCAGCTTAAAGTCTTGCTGGCTCTTTCAACTGCTTCTCTGCTTTTCATTTCTGCGGTGGTCTTTATTATTTCCTTTCTTCTGGCAACTGTGGTTTCTTTAGTTGTTTCTTTTCTATTTGCCCAACGCGTTAAGTTATTGGTTTTGTCCCATTCATCTTTCTTTGATGTGCTCATCTATTGCTGTAAATTCTATAGCACTGAGAACTATGTTTGTTATGTAACAAATGTTTGGGTATGTTGTGTTTTCATTCCTATTTGCTTCCATGAAATTTTAAATTCAATTTTTAACTTCTTCAGGGAAAATACAAAACATCAGTATCTGAGATCTGGATTATACAATCACCCAACCAAATCTTGACATATAGAGAACACAACCAATAGTAGCACAGTACATGTGTCCTCCCATTACCCAATAAGTATTAAGTAAGGCATGACTCAGTGTGTCTGATAGGGTTCTCTAGAGAAACAATCCCAGGACATTATAAATCCATATAATCATAAGTATACATGCATAGCACAAAGCAATATCACAGCTAATTAGTCCACATAGCAATACAGAGGGCTCAGTTCAATTCACTTCTGTGAAGCAGTTAATATACTGGAAGTCCTTCAACTCATGGGGGCTGCTGGGTCCAAGGTCAAGGAAGCAGACAGCTGAGTCTTCCATAGAACAATACAGGCAGTCGGCCACAGGCAGCAAACAGCAGGGCGGGTCACCAACAGTCAGCCAGATGACAGGATCCGACAGTCCCCAGCTCAAGAGATGCATACACCAGCACTGTGGTGAATAAGGCCTTGAAGGAACCTCAAGCTGTAGCAACACATTCCATGGGTTGGGTGTCCCAAAGGGAGTATAGCTCACAAGTTGAGGCAGAGAACCAGCTAAAGCAGCTACACGCTGGTCTGATCACCAGACAGCAAGAGAGATACAGATGGGGCTTGCCGAGCCATTTATCTTGTTGCCCTCCGATCAAACTGTGACCTTATTAATTCCACATGTTCTTATTGGTCAGATTGGCACAATAAACCTATTGATCACATTCAGTTTCCATGTGCTTGTTTATTTTCCTTTCTCTCTGTTGTTGTTTCTAGTTTTATAGCATAATGGTCAGATGGTTCATTTTATTTCAATAATTTAAATTTTTTGAGCTTTGCTTTGTGGTCTAAATTTTAACTATGAAGTGGGAAACAGTCAGCTCAAACTGGGGGATGGTTTTATTGAACAGCTACTTAATGGGTCTTTACTGTTCTAGGAAAATTCTCAGTTCTATCAGTGATGGTGTTCATGAAGATTAGGACATGAAGAGTAAGCCCCAATTGTGTGAGGTATCTCTGTACCATCTACCAGCTAGTCTTTTCCTAGGGTGCTTCTGTGACATTGGACCCCTCTTAAAATCTGTCTTATCCATGTATAATTTCAAATTCTATACCATTGGCTAAACTAACAATAATCACCCTGGTTGAACCAGGGTGAAGCTGCCTTAGCCAGTTCCCTGCTTCAGCTGGCAAGGTTCACTTCCTGCAAGACATCCCTGAGGAGAAGCCACATGAATCTACCCCGATGCAGCCCCGGGTGCTGGAGCAGCTGTGTGGAGACCCCTGCCAGTTCTGAGATGCTTACAGGCTCACTGATTCGGCTTTCCTCCTGCATTCGGCATCATAGTGTGCGTTTTGTGAGATGGAGGAGGACTTTGTGGATTGGTGTTGGACATTCGGGTTAATGGGTTAATGTTGGACTTGTGGGCTTGGACAGCACTGGTTTGGGGTGTTTTTCTTTTGTAAACTTAACCTTTATATAAAACTCTCTCTTATACATGAGTTTCTATGGATTTGTTTCTCTAATGTACCCTGACTAACACACCATTTTGACCTATTTTAAACTGGTTTTAGTTTTTAATATTTGGGGCTTTATAAATTGATTTTAAAAATCATTTTATTGGGGGGGAGCTCATACAACTCTCATCACAATCCATACATCCGTCCATTGTATGTCAAGCACATTTGTACATTTTTTTGCCCTCATCATTATCAAAACATTTGCTTTCTACTTAAGCCCTTGGTACCAGCTTCTCATTTTTTCCCCTCCCTCCCCACTCTTCCCTCCCTCATGAATGCTTGAGAATTTAAATATTATTATTATTTTATCATATCTTACACTGTCCGATGTCTCCCTTCATCCACTTTCTTTTGTCTCCTCCCCTTATTTTTGTGTTGTATGTTTTTCAGTATATGAAATCCAGGATAGGCAAATCTATAGAGATAGTTGCTGGATTAACAATTACCCAGGGCCATGGCAGGCAGGGGAGGTTGTGGGTGGGTGGGGAGCTAACAACAATGGACACAAGAAAGAAGAAAATGATGATTGCACCACTCTGGCTAATATGACTGAATTATTGAATTGTGTGACATATGAATCATATGCCAATACAAAAAGACAGTGTGTTTGGGGGTTGTTGACTGCATAGATTAATTTTTAATAATTTCGGTGATTGTCTTTTTCAGCTAGATGCTTATGATGTCTTTGAAAAGCCATTCAAACAGATTGTCCTTTCTATAAGGATTGAGCCCTAGGCTTGCTTTAAGATGGGGTAAAGGAGGTTTGTGGGTTTCATTACTAGTCCATTGGGCGCTTCTTCCACTCTTGGACATGTTTAGTGCTCCACACCCGACCTCCTCCCACCCCCACTCTTGTGCTTGAAGGCAGTTCTCATCTTTGTAGTGAGGCGTCCAATGAGATGTGAGAGAATAAAAGTCCGAGGTCCTCTGGAAACATTTCATAATTTCATGGAATTTCTTGAGAATATTGGGCCATCTCTGCTGCTGCATCTGCCCTCTGATCCCCTTGGGCAGCTGTTTTGGTGTCTTCCTTTGGGAAATGTTCTTTTGGTGTCCTTACATGAAGGCAACTTCCTGGGATCCATATAGCTGTGATAGAAGGAAAGCGCTGATGGGAGCCACGTGCTTGGCACGCGGCTGAGGTGTTTGGTGGAAGCAGTTCAGCTTCCGTCTCTTGTAGACTCAGATTTTCATTGTTCTCCTTCCTTGAAACTGTTCCTATCTAGCATGACATCATTGTCTGGATGTCCAGAGACTCATCTTTGAGATTTACTCGATTTGAATACTTCACCTCAATGATTCAGATGAATGTGTGTTCTAAGTAACCCTTACCGGGAGCTGGCTGGAGCCCCAAATCTGTCCATACTCGAATGTAAGCCGACCCGAGTATCAGCTGAGGCACCTAATTTTAACACAAGAACTTCATTAAAAATGTGCTGAAAAACTCGGCTTATACACGAGTATAATACTCGACTTATATATAGTACCTGTTGGAGGCCTTGTTTGAAGCATCATTTGCCTATCAGGTCATTCTATATAATGAAAGCCATGGTAACCATCTTTGCATTCTTAGGTACTTCTGGTTCAATATCAGTATATCATTTGCAAGCTGCATATAATCTGGCCACTAGGTGAAGGGGTTTAAAATATGGAGTTAATAAGCCATGTATTTTGTTGGAGTTCTTATATGTAGGAAGATTAAACATTGAGTGTTGTATGTGGACCCACATTAGTTATGGCCTGTTGATACCCTAATCCATTGGTTTCTCTCTAAGAGGATGTTGCTTTAAAGAGGGAGCTGTAAACTGCCCTACAGGTGCACCATTTTAAGTATGTGGCAGGGAAACGACCCCTTAGAAGGGCGCTGTTGGGGGAGACTGTCCAGCTCTAGGTCCAGAGGAGTGATGTAGGAAAGATTAAGGAGAGTAGGGAGATTTTAGATTTTCTCATCCTACACTATGGACTGAGGTAAAACTTTAAGTTTCTTTTTCTGTTTTATTGGCCCATCAGTACATTACACTATTATATTACATTGTCTTTGAAAAGTTTTGTTTTTCCATGGAGATGTGAAATTTTCAACATAATATTTTTCCTTCCTATTTACCTTCTCTTTTGTGATTTAGGACCATTAAATAGGTTCCAACTCCTAGCGACCCTCTGTACAAAGCTTAGTCCTGCAGCACCCTCACAATTGTCCTTATCTTTGAGCCCCTTGTTGCAGGCACTGTGTCAGTCCATCTCATTGGGGTCTTCCTCTCTTTTGCTGACCACCCACCTTACCAAGCATGATGTCTTTCCCTAGGGATTGGTCTCTCCTGTTAACATGTCCAAAGTACGTGAGATGAAGAAATCACTTTTCAAGAGCATTCTGGCTGTACTTCTTCCAAGACAGATTTGTTTTTCCTTGTAGAACTGACCCTCTGTAGCACAAAATAAATCTACTTGTAAGGTGAAAGTAACATTTAAAGATCCCCTTTCTTCATCCATCCAATTTATACTGGGGGCCAGAAATACTTAGGTAAAATTTTATCTTAGGCTATTTTTTAATCAGAACATATATATGTTTTAAAGACCAATTTATAAAGGTGTATTCAAGCAGGATACAACTTAGACTATTCCATTGTGTATATTACCTGGGCCTAAGCCAATGAATATAAACACCTGTTGTTTTAAGACCGTTGTCTTACCAGGTATGCAATACTAAGTCTTGTACTTGAGAACAAGACTAAAGAATATAAACATCTTTCACACGAAGGCCATTCTCTCACTAGCTATGTAACACAGGGTCTTGAGCCAAAAGATACACTTAGATAGCATTGAAATTATACTCACCAGGGAGCTGTTCTCCCTCTTTCCAGGACAAAACACAAAGCATTCACCAATCCTCATGGCCTACCATCTTTGGGTCTGGGGCCAGGGCCACCACTGGAGTCATCTTAGAGACAGGGATCTGGTGGCACTGAGTGACAGAGTCAGCTCAGTGGCAAACTCACTGGTTCTCAGAACCAGGTGTCAGGTTATCATCCTTCATGATCGCCCCAAATAAATGCTGACAAATTGTCTACAGGGAAAGGGTTCTACCTTCTGCAGTTTTTTTGACCAAGAAAGAAGGCATCAAGGGGAGGAGGATGGAAAGTCTTTATTACAAGCGTGCAGACAAGGAACTAGGAGACTCTGGACTTCAAAGGAGTTTCCCAAAGAGCAGGTCCCTTTCATCTTTATGCATTTCTAACAAGAAAGGTATACACCGGATTCCAAGGAAAACGTTTGCATTTTTAGGAGCTAATTAACACCCATGTGGGGGCAACAGGGGCCATGGCCGCCAGGAGGTGTGCTTTTGGCCTGTGCAGGCAAGAGGTTACTATCTGACGGGACTTCCATACACTGTGTGCAGCTGAGCCGAAAGTGTTTTGGCTGCTTCTTGTTGGTTTTACTTAGTTTTCATCATCAGCTCAGGTCTGCCAGCTTCTCATCTTTCTTCATTTCATAAAGAGGAGTTGGCCATTACTCAGGATTGTGAGGAATGTAAAGAGGGGCCTTCATGGCCACTGATCTGAAAAGAGGTACAGTTACCTGAGCAAGTGTTTTTTCCTCCTTTAAATACCCACCAACTCCCCTTTGACATTTTCTGTGTTCTGGTCATAGTCACAAGTACAAGAACAAAGGGGATCTCCATTATTTTATATTTATCATTTGTTTCATTATGAATTTATGAAAAGATTGAGTCATTGTGCTGTTATGAGCGTGGGAATTTTGAGTAAGAAAGTACCAGATACTTCTGCTAAAAAAAATACATCTTACAGAATCACTACAAGGTTGGCTGTAAACAAAGCCGCGAGTTTGGTTTTTAAAAACTTCTTTCCTTACACACATGTTTCCTCATCTTCTGCAGTGGAAGATACAAAATGTCCATTATTGTTCAAAGGTTCTATGTTTGCTTCATTCACAACTTTTCTCCCATTTTCTGATGTTTTCGTATCTTTTCCTTGATATTTTTTCTTCATGGCATAAAGGAATACAATAAATAAAATAAGTGATGCACTTTTTAAGCTCAAAGCCATGCCAAAGTAGGAGTATCTGTGAAAAGAGAGAGTGGAAAAAGAATGAATATTAATTCTAAAATCTGTGGAACAACATGTTGAAAACATTAAAAGAAAAAAAAGCTTGAAGTTTCAAATTACATGTAAAAATGTCAAGGTAGCAATCTAGTGTTTTAATTATCAAAGGATTATTATGTCACAGAAATTAAGGGTGGTTGGTGATCTACCCAAGTACTTTTTTTTTAAAGTAAGGGTACTCTTTTAGAATTTTACTTTCTCAAGAACAGATTCGTTTATCTGTACTGGAAACAGAATATAAGAAAAGTGTATTGAATGTGAGATAATCTAAGGGAATCCATTCTTGCCTGCTGAGCAAAATCCACAGACTCTGCTCCTGTTTTGACCCCCTATGGCTGAAGGTGCTAAGGAGCACACACCTCTCCCATGGTAACGTCCACCCCGTCGGTCTGAATTATTTGGCTGAAAGATGAGTCTCAGGGGATGAGTTATGTTTCAGAGCTGAATAGTGACTAAGGACCTTAGTCTCAGCCAGACCAACAAGCCTCCTTTTGTAAATGATTTTGTTTTGTTTCATAGTTTTTGTCCCATTCTGCCCCCAAAATCTTACATAGTGATCCCTTTATTGCTTGACAGATCTGATATTTAGTTAGGGGTTAAATTCAGTTCACCTGACCCTGCTGTGGGATCTATTGGAAAATTTAAGCAATCATTATGTAGATTTTTTATCAGACTCTGTCTAATACTTTGATACTGTGATTCTCAATATTAGAACAATGTGAGGAGATTTAAAAGTACTGCCCCCACCCTCCATATTCAGACCACATCTCTAACCAATGAAATCAGGATCTCTTAAATGGGGCACTGGGATATTGAACCCTGGATCGTCAGGGTGCACAGCATACTCCAAAGGTTGCACCAGTGAGATCAGATGCAGAAACTCACGCTACTAGGTAACCTGGACTCCAGCTCAAACACTAGTTACTTGTAACCTGAGGACTTCAGACTGAAAATTCACCATGTTTGACGGAGCAGGAGACAGGGATATCAAGAGTATTGAACTGTGAGTAGGTGGGCAATCACTGATTTACTATGTCAATGTGCTATATGCTATATTAAGATATATTATGCTGACAAAACTGTGACTGACAGTCTCAATGAATATTATTGTAGAATTTCCCTGATAACCAACTCCCATTGTTTGTGTAGATACCGTTCAGCTGCAAAAGGATTTATTCTGTAAAAGTTAATAATTCAGGTATTGAGATATAGAGTTAGCCTACATTGGTCCAATTGTTAAAAAAATTAGTACCAGGGATTAATAATGGCAATATCAACAGAAACTCTTGATGCTCTAGAGAGATGATCGATAAAACTCTCTACCATAAATTAACAAGGAGATCTCTATAAGGAGCCAAAGGCAGATAAGAAAACATAGGCTCAGGAAAGGATTTTGGGCTTGCACTAAATCCTACCCCCAATTTAAGAACAATTAATCCTTATAACATGGCCCTGCTCTATACTCACCCTCAAGAAGGGAACACAAAAGGTGGGTGCTATAGCAAAGTTTGGTGAAGCAATTAGATGGTGCCCGACTATCAGATAAAATATTGCCTGGGGACTTAAAGGCTTGTTTCCAAGCAAGCAGCCATTTGAGTGAGATGTCAACTAAGTCCACATGAAAGAAGCACACTAACATCAGGGATTCAAGGATTGCCAATCATATAATCCAAAGGTGAAGGAAAGAGTATGAGAGCCTAAATTATGAGATTTGGGTTCGCAGAAGATGCTATGGATGACAGTGGACATCCAGGCTACATTTGTGAGAGCTACACAGCAAATAGGACCCTGGTGATTTCCCTCTAGCCATAGTGAAGGGGATGATGGGAAAAACTAGGTACCAGAGTGCCCTGGATAGATGATTGTAAGAGATCAAAATGATAAACTTGTCTTTAACAGTTAAAATCTTGTCAGTTGATTCCCCCCTCTGATCCATGTTGGGCCTGATCTGATTTTAAACACACACACACACACACACACACACACACACACACTCTCTCTCTCTCTCTCTCTCTCTGTGTGTGTGTGTGCCAGCGCACACTTGCACGCTTTCATATTGGGGTTATCTCAGATGTATTTTGTCATTGGGGGTAACCCTCTTGAATTTTGGTTATATTGTTTTTCTGGTTTTGAGTATAGGAAACCCAGGCTCGATGAACCTATAGGGACTGGGCATAGAATAAGGCTTCCTGGGGGGTACAGTGTGGGAAGGAAGGTAAAGGGGAGCTGATATCATTCTCTACCAAGGAGGTAGAGAATGTTTTGAAACTGATGGTGGTAGTCATTGTACAATATTCCTTGATATAATATAACTATGGAACAATATGACATCTGTATTAGCTCCCAACAAAATGGTTTTGAAAAAAAATCTCTCCAATGGGGCATAAAAACCAGCAATTTACAAAATTCCCCAGGTGACCGTACTGCTAAGCAAAGAGTGGTGAAGCACCATGAAGCACTAATTACTGGCTCCATTTCATAATGATCTAGTCTTGCCAAGCTCTATAAAATATGTCTATTAACAGTTTTAATTGAGGTTGAATGACATTCATTATACAATTTTTAGCTCCAAGGGAGCTTCAAAAGGCTGCTGGAAAAGGTTCATTGTATTTTAATTCCATCTAAGAACTTATACTTAATTTTACTAGAATTACAGCAGGATATTTTGTTGTATAAAATATGATAAAGTCAACATAAACTCAACCTTCATATGTGTTTTACTTATGTTTAGGTTATTTCCAATCGTTTTAAAACAAAGTTAAACTATTTTTAATGGTTTTAATTAGCAATTTTCTTATACTATGTGAAGTTGAAAACATAGTTCTTAGACATTAGTGTTTCTTTTACTTTAAGAAATACTAGATATTTCATTTGTGTGGGTGCGGGTTGTCAATTTAAAGATGCATGATAGTGTAGGCGTGGAATCCAAGCTGTCAATCAGGTCACAGCCTGATGACGGCTTCCTTGGGGGTGTGGCCTTCTTATAAGGGAGAAATTGGGAAACTCCATCTCTTTCTGCTGTTTTGCCTTCCTGCTTCCTGGTATTCTGACTGTCTTCAAGCGAGGCCCTAGGTGGACTGCCCAAACCGGAGAGCTGTCAGGTGCTGTGTTGCCACCAAATTTGGATCCACAGAACTCTGTACCACCAGAATGTGACTTTCCTGTATTCCTGCTTCACTTTTCTGCATCACCAGGCTGCAGCTACAGTTGAAGAGAGTCCTGGCTTGCATCAGACTTCTTAATTTGACTTGGACTGAACTGAGACGCTTGCTGGGCATCAGATTACTCCTTGATATAGTTCTTTCTTATACAGAGATGAGTGTCACTGATTTTGTATCTCTAGACAAGTCAGCCTAACACAACAGGTTTGTAAGAGGTCTTTATTTTAGGATACTTGTTCTTTATACTTTTGATTGAAATTTATTTTTCCTTTAATTTTTTTGTCTATTTACTTAAGATAAGATTTATAATACAGTGGTTACATTTGATTTTCCCTGTTTTTTATTGTAATCTTGGGGTTTAATCATACACACTTACCTGCTTCCTAGGTAATGAAAAGAAAACCTAACATGGCTTCTTTGAATACATTATGGATTCATATTTTAAATGCATGTATTTGATTGATATGCAATTAATCAATTTATGTTTTCAGAAGGTCCCGATATCCTTTCTAGAACATCTCTCCATAGGAATAGAAAATTACAGAAATGACTTTTTGCCTTTCCCTCCCATTGACAGAATATCAACTAGTCAATTTGTGTATTCCCAAAGAAGTGGACTATGGGACTATAACTTTAATTGTTGTTCACTTTTATGAGAAGTTTTTTGTTTTGCTTTTCCCAACAGGGAATGTTTGATGTAGGCCCTCTCTGTGTTCTGGGGTTCTGGTAGATGGACAATTCCTACTGCTGACTCACTCACTCACTCCTCTGCCACCGAACTGATTCCGCCCCATAGCCATCCTATAGGACAGGATAGAACTTGCCAGGGGGTTTCAGAGACTGTAACCATTGATGGGAGAAGAAAGCCCCATCGTTCTCCCTCAGAGAGAGAAACTGGTGGTTTCAAACTGCTCACCTTACAGGCAGCAGCCCAATGCTTAACCTCTATGCCCCTAGGCCTCCAGATTCTTACTCCTGGTCCTTAAATGCAAGACTTTGAGCCAGTTCTGTCATGACCAACAAAGCACAAGACGAACAAACTGGAGTTTTCAATTTGGCTGATTCATCATGGTGACCAAAAGGAGAACCTTCATGAGTCAAAGCCCTGCAATGGAAGACTTCGAAAAGGGGCAGGAGCCCTAGCAGAAGACTGAAGAATGCGGTTGGATCATTGGCTGGATTTTAGAAAGTCTCACACATTCAAAGTGGCATTGAAAGGGGGGTGGCCTATATAAATCCAATCTCTTTTAGGTATTAACTTTTGTTATCAGTTGACTTGCTATTAGTATGGCTTGGGAAAGTTGCTACTTCTCCATCAAATGGGATGAAAATGAGACATCGCCTACAGTTTCTATGAGTATTTAAATGAGATACAATATTTCTTGGCACGATACTAAATGCAAATGATGAGCTCATCAAATGGTAGCTATATTTACTATTATTCTTTTTTACCCAAAATAGCATTTCATTCTTTCATCAGATAAATAGATCAAATAAATAAAACATTTATACAACTTACCCATATAATTTGGAATTATATAATCTACAAGTTCCTCGCTTCCCACAATTGTTGACGGACCACTTTAAGCATGTTCTATCAATCAGAGCCCCAAAATATATAGGAGCTAGAATTCCTCCTGAAACATTAGATGAGAAGATGTAAACATTCCAAATCTTCTGGGAAACAATCCTTATTGATATATTTAAGTAATGAATGAAATTTTATTTTCCAGCAATTCATCAACAACCATTACTTCGTGATAAACATAAATATCAAAGGGCAGTGAAATTGCATTGGAAATGTGCTCTCTCCTAGAAAAAAGACCGATTCATTGCTTGGGTACCACGCCATCGACGGATGAAAGTAAGGCAAACAGCATTAGGTCATTTTCAATGTCTTATCAATAGTTTTTTCTTATCTTTAAATCCTCTGTGGACAGAGCAGCTCAATTACAATTGATGTCAATCATATTTTTTTCTTCTTTCTAAGCTACTCAGAGAGATCCGATCACCAGCTCTGGTCACTGATCATTAGTCAGTTCCAACCCAGCACACTCCCAGGTGTGTCAGAGGGGACCTGTGCCTCTGAGGGGCTTCAGTAGCTGGTTTGTTGGGGAGCAGATCTCTTAGCAGCCCAACAGCCATTTTCACCTCAGAGCGCTTTAACCCACCTTTTCTCTACTTTAATGCACAGGGAATCCAGGGTGGATGATACCTTCAGGACCAGAGCTGTGAGGGGTGATACTGGGATAGTGGAGGGTGAGTGGGTTGGAAAGGGGGAACCGATTACAAGGATCTACATGTGACCTCCTCCCTGGGGGACGGACAACAGAAAAGGGGGTGAAGGGAGATGCCGGATAGGGCAAGATATGACAAAATAATAATTTATAAATTATCAAGGGCTCACGAGGGAGGAGGGAGCGGGGAGGAAGGGGGAAAAAAAGAGGACCTGATGCAAAGGGCTTAAGTGGAGAGCAAATGCTTTGAAAATGATTAGGACAAAGAATGTACAGATGTGCTTTGTACAATTGATGTATGTATATGTATGGATTGTGATAAGAGTTGTATGAGCCCCTAATAAAAAAAAGAATGCTGCATGGCAATGCATTTTCTATAATATCAATTAATTATGCCTCATTATTATCAATAAAAATATAATGTACACTGATCCATATGTAATTTGTCTTAGGCATGGAGAGCTAGTATAGTGGCTATTTGCATTTTCTTTTGTTCTCAGAAATCTACTTCCACTTTCTGGTGTCCTTCAATCCCACAGTCCTTTTGGTAGTTACATAATCTGGTGTCAACTGGAGATTAAAGAGTGAAGGGGTAGAGTGTAGCCTGTCAATTGGGTTGCAGCTAGGTGACATCATTTGGAGGTGCTAAGGAGATAAATCACTGTGTCTCACTGGAGGCAGGACACACACTCACTCCCTGCAAGACATTCCTGTTGACAAGCCACATGAAACTATGCTGAAGGAAGCCAAAGCCTTGGAGCTGAAGAAGCCATGTGGAGACCCACACCAGCACTAAGATGCTTCAGCCACCACTGGACCCACTAGACTTTCCACTCACTGTCCTGTGATCTTCCTGCACTCAGTGTCGTGGCATGTGCTTCATGAGCCTGAAGAAGACTTTATAGACTGGTACTGGACCTATGGGCTAATCGCAGATTTATGGACTTGACTTCGTCTGGGCTTGGATGTTTTCTTATTATTCAATTGCTCCTTGATAAAGTTCTTTTCTTACACACATATACATGTCTATGAATTTGTTTCTCTAGTCTAAACAGACCAACATAGTCCATTATTTCTCTTTACTGAATTTTTGCATTTTAAGATCTCTAGACTAGAGGCAGTCTAAACTGTCCAGGACATGGTTTATGGTGACATTTTTTTTTAAAGTTAGTGTCTGGTCACCATGTTGCATAGGTTCTCATAGATCTGTACATAACCTGATTTTTGTTTTTTAGTGTGTAATAATGCACAATGCAAGGCTTTTCAGGAACATGTATGCTGTCTTTTAAAAGAAACACCTGTCTGTATTTTTAGCTTTTAAAACTAAACTCTTAGATTGGCTCCTTATTTAAGCTTTGATAATTTGGCCAAAACATTGGGGACCATGCTAAAAGAGATTGATCCTTCAGATGGAGCAGATGAATTTGTGATTCTATTTTTCTCTTTTTAAAATTTAATGCATGATTTAAAATTTTTATCTTGCTTCATCAAGAATGGTAAGGATTCATATTTTGTGTTTTACTGATTCCATGTGTTTTTAGTCTTTAATTTTTAGTGTCTCAATCTTTTGTGGGAAGCCATAGACTGATAGACAGATGGTCCCTGAAGTCAGTATATTTGAAGAAAGTTTATACTGATTTCATGGATAAGAACTTGACAGTCTTCTACAAATCATAACCAAACTTTGAAAATGAAAAAGAAATATACATATTTAATTTCCTCATAAAAGCTGATTTGACTCAGTTGTTAATAAATTCTCTCCTATAACACACCTGCTTTTAATCATTACTAGATTGCTAAAACACCTAACAATCTATTTTCCAAATATATTTTTCAGTTTAATAATCCATATAGACCTTCCAGAATTTCTACATTTATGTATCCAAGACTGTGTATTTTTCTAATAGAAGTGGTATCAGGTTCTGCTAACATACACTGTGACATGCTCATCTATTGGACATATGAAATTAATAGGCACACAATTAGGATGCCAGTTTTTGTTTACATATTTGAGTTATTGAGGCAATTTCCTCTTATTAAATTTATTCTTTCCCTATTTTTAAAGTCTGATTTCAGTATGTGAGGAGGAGCGCTAACTACGCAGATTGTATTTCCATCTGCCCGCTCTGTGACTCGACTCGGAGCAAGGCGTCATTGGATCTGCAGGAACTGGGAAGATGGGTGGAAGCTGCAAGATTAGGAAAGCACAGAAGGGAGTCCTGGGGAGGGCGCTGTAATGGGTCTTGCAGGGTGACTCTGTCTCCTCACCC
The DNA here is from genome assembly GCF_050624435.1 of Tenrec ecaudatus. Lineage (NCBI taxonomy): Eukaryota > Metazoa > Chordata > Mammalia > Afrosoricida > Tenrecidae > Tenrec > Tenrec ecaudatus. Next base: position 110,440,751 of record NC_134535.1, read on the forward strand.
ATTGCTTGGAGGAGATGTGGCTTCTTCATTGTAATTTCTCCACTCAGGTTTGTGGCTTTCATTTTCTTCCAAAGGAATTATAGATCCTTACCCTTCCCACTTCTTCCAATGATGGTTGCTCAAGGCCACGATCGCTCATCTACCCTAATCTCTGTGAAGCACTAACGGATGTTGAGTGCCCATTTTCTATCTCCCAGGAGTAGGTAACTAACTTTTATAGGTCTTTCAAAGGGCACCGGCAGGGGTTAGGTTAGAAGTTACTAAACTCCTAGCAACAATAGAAACTCGTGGTGGAAAACAGCAAATGGCAGAGAGGGATAAAGGTTTATTTCTTAAATCTGTTATTTGAAAAATTAGGAGTAAGCTTTTAATCTCTGAGACTTGAGTTTGTTTTTACACAGAGCACTGCCTTAACCCAAGATGTTCAGTTCTGGAGTTTGAGTTCTCATTCCTTTTGAATTTCTACCTTCTGAGAAAGGTTAAGGGCTCCTAGTGATCCAGGCAGCTGGCAGTGGAGCAGTTAAAGTTAGCTTCTGAGGATTTGCACAATCTCCATCTGATCACATTTCCAGCCCTCATGTACTGCTGTGGGTCCTAACCTCTAACAACATGAAGGCTGTCCACTCTGGGCAGTAGAAAAAAATTCTATTTAGAAAGAGTTAGAGACTTTCCCATTAGAGAGAGTAATATAAATTCTAATGATCCCCTTGGACTTTAAAATTAATAATTAAATTTCTTTTATGTCACCCAATTGCCCTCACTCTTTTATTATTTTTCATTTATCACACAAATAGTAATACTTCTGACATATACCACCTTTTAAAATTTTCTTCTATGGAAATTAATGACATTTTGTTTTAGAGCTGTGGCATGATATTTATATCAAGAAGTTGTAAGTTTTATATTTATCATACCTAGTGATCGTATAGTCAGTGAATGAAAACCCACTGCTAGTGACTTCAGCTCTGGTTGAACATTCCTGCAATAAGATAAAAGCAAAGAACCAATAAACATCTCTAAAACATAAAGCTGAGCTCAATATCTAATATTTTCTTAATATAATTCTTCATGATCTAATAAAATCTCTCAAGGAAATAGCTTGCATTATTTAAAGTTATATTTCTAGTTGTTCTAAAAATATCAACAACTGAATGGTAACAACAATTATCCTATCTCTAGTCATGATTTTAAGACATTTTAGCAAACATTTTCACATTAGATTTTCATGAAAATCTTGAGATAGTGGCTGAACCAGACTTTGTTATGCTGATGAAGATTTCAATTTCACATCATCTGTTCAGTTGAGACAGCCCATATGGGTAGAGCAGACATTGTTATATAAGTCTAACTCTTAGCAGATTTCTTTTCACTCATTAGTTTGTCATTGATGTTAACAGAAAAATCCTATGTAACAGAACCAACCAGACTAACACGCACTGCCATGGACTGGGTTCTGACTCCTCAAATTTCTATATAGGTTTCTGAGACTATACGTCTTCTTAGGAGCAGGCAGCCTCATCTTTCTCCTGAGAAGTGGCTGGTGGGTTTGAATCACTAACCTTGTGGTTAGCTACCAGTGCAATCCGGGGCTCCTTCAAGAGCATGCCTAAGTGTTCTGTCAGCAAATGTAATGCCGACAGTTCAATGACTCATTCCTGACAGAGCAATGCACATGATTTACCAGGCGCTCTGACCGCAGTACAGGAGCCCTGGTGATGTAGTGGGTTATGAGATGGATTGTTGACCACAAGGTCAGCGGTTGGAGCCTATCAACAGTTGTTTCACAGGAGAAAGGTGATGTAGCTGCTCCTGTAAGATTTACAGTCTCAGAACCTCCAGGGAGCAGTTTTTCTCTGTCTGACAGGGTCTATATAAATGGGAACAACACAATGACAGTGGGTAATGAGTACTAATAGGGTCAGATAGAAATGGTGAAATGTTTACAAAACACTTAAAACGAAGTATCCAACACCATCTAGTCCAGTGGTTCTCAACCGTCGTAATGCTGTAACCCTTTAATACAGATCCTCATGTTATGGTGACCCTCAAGCATACAATTATTTTTGTTGTTACTTCATAATTGTAATTGTGCTACTGTTATAGATCAGGTGACCCCTATGAAAGGGTCAGTTGACCCCCAAGGGAGTCGCGACCCACAGGTTGAGAACCACTGATCTAGTCAAATTCCATAGCAACCCTACAGGACAGAGTGCAATGTTTCTTAGGGTTTCTGAATGTATACATTTTTATAGAAGAAGACAGTTTAATCTGTTTCAAGCAGAGCAGCTGGTTGATTTGAACCACTAGTCTTTCAATTAGAGGCTCAATATCTAAACCACAGGCCACCATGGATCTTTTTATAATATAACTGGCAGGAGACGAGAAAGGAGTGCTCTATATCCTAGTTAAAGTGATTATCTTCTTAAAGGTAGAGAGCGTGCTTTTTATCCTCTGAGAAACTCACTCACTCGGGCAGTTAGAGTTCTATACCCACAATTCCAGTTTTCTGCTTTGAAGGAAACTGGTGATACTCCTATCCCTGTGTGTGGTAGTTGCATAATCTGTTGTCAACTTGAGACTTAAGAGAGAAGGGGTGGAGTTTAGCCTGTCAAGCAGGTTGCAGCTTGATGACCTCATTTGAAGGCACTAAGGAGAAAAACAGTTCGCTGGAGGTGGGATACACATTCACTCCCTGTAAGACATTACTGACAATGAGCGCGGTGGAGCTATGCTGATGCAGCCAGAGCCCCGAGAGCTGAAGGAGCCACGTGGAGACCCTGCCAGTGCTGAAATGCTTCTACCACCGCTGGATCCACAAGACTTTCCACCCACTGGCCTGTGATCTTCCTGCATTCGGTGTCATTGCATGTGCTGTGTGAGTCTGAAGAGGAATTTAGAGATTGGTATTGAACATATGGGCTAAGAGTGGACTTATGGACTTGATCTGGTCTGAGCAGGGATGTTTTCTCAATATTCAATTGCTCTTGTATATAAAGCTCTTTCTTATACACATATGGGTCTCTCTGAGTTTGTTTCTCTAGTACATTCAGACTAATACACTGTGCTAGCCTATTACATTTCAAGTGAATTGAACTTATCTGGATGTGGCTGAGTGACTGAGTCTACAAATTGCAGTTTAAAAAGTGAACCCTGAAATTAATTGGTACCAAAAACGGTTTTTCCCCTCTTCCTTGAACTACTTAGTTGGATGTATTTGTGCAAAGAGCAATATAAGTAGATTTATTTGTTCATTAAATAACTTAAATGACTCCTATGAGATATCATGCTATTCTTTTCATTCAGAATAGAGATAATGTTTCATATCATACAAGCAATTTAGAGAAGTGATTTAGCCTTTCTTGGTCTCAGTTCATTTCCTTACCTCCTAAGTGGTAGTAATAATAGTTATCTCTTATGTCATGAGAATCAAATACAATATAAGTAGGTAAAACACCTGGATCAAATTATAGTGTCAGTAATTATTGGCTCACTTGAAAGGCTTAAGGGGGATTATTTGTACAGAATATTGAGGTTTAGAGTGCTTGTACTAAATGCAGATATGAGAGCAGAACAATTATTCGTATAGCTAATAAGTCTGGTGTTTCATACAGCATTCGGCTTCAAAAATAATTTTCTAAAGATAGTCTTCAAACTTGAAATTGTTTATATTCATTGACAATTTTTTGCTTATTAAATAGATATTTGTAACACTGGCTCAATATCATTAGGCACAATCAGACAAGGACCCAACTATGGAACTGACTGGTAACTGCTCAAATATAAGTACATATTGAAATTGAAGAAAATTAAAACTAGTCCTCCAAAGCCAAAACACAATTTTCAGTATATTCCACCCAAATTCAGGGAGCATCGCAAGAGTAGATTTAATCAATGAATATTAATGCCAGAAAATCTGTGAAGTTGTGGAAGGACATCAAGAATATTGTCATACATGGAAAACTTAGTAAGAAAAGGGATGGGGGATGAGGAGCTGATACCAAGGGCATAAGTAGAAAGAAAATGTTTTGAAAATGATGATGGCAACACATGTACAAATGTGCTGGACACATGAGATAAGAGCTATATAGACCTCTATTAAAACGATTTTAAACAGGAAAAGAAAAGACCCAGGTAGATGTCAGACAGGACTCTGAAACTCGCTGTTGAATTCAGAGTAGCTGAAGAGAAAGGAAAAGTAAAAGAGCTGAGCAGAAAGTTTCACAGGGCCCTGGAGAAGACAAAGTAACATATTATGATGAAATCTTCAAACACTTGGAAAGCCAAAAAGGAATACTCAGCATATCTCAATCAGAAAGGATTGAAGGACAACTTAATTCTCAAGTTGTAATATTACAAGATTCTATGATCAAAATAGTAAATGGGGCAGGAGGTATCAAAGGAAGATGGAAGGAATGAACAGAATCCCCGTACCAAAAAGAAATGGTTGGCATTCAGCCATTTTAGGAGGTAGCATACAATCAAGAGCCAATGGTACTGAGAGACATCCTAGTTCTATTGAAGATATTAGCAAAAAACAAGCTTCAAGGAATTGAATAGCACCCAAATGCTTCAACAATAGTGTCTATGTCAAGCTAGACTAGTTGGAAGACAGCTACTTGACTGACTGAAAGAGATCCATATTTGTCTCCACTTCAAAAAAAGTGACTCAAAAATGATGTGGAAATTAGCAAACAATATCATGAACACTACAGATTTTGTTGAAGATAATTCAAAAATGGCTGCATCTATACATTTCTGGGGAATTGTCAGACATTCAAGCTGGATTCAAAGGAGGATGTGGAGGAAGGGATATCATTCCTGCAAGCAGAGAACCCTAGAAAGATGTTTACTTCTGTTCTATTAACTGTGCAAAGGCACTTGACCGTGCGGATCACAACACACTAAATATAACACTGAAAAGAGAGGGAATTCCAGGACACTTCATTGTGCTTAGGAACCCTGGTGGCTTAGGGGTTACACATTGGCTGCTAACTTACAAGGGCAGTCAGTACCTTCAAGGCACCAGCTGCTCCACTAGAGAAAGATGAGGCCTTCTACTCCCATAAAGATTTACAGGGACAGTTCTACCCCACCCTGTCATATTGCTCTCAGTTTGAATTGACTCAATGGCAGTAATTTTTGTTCCCCATTAACTGTGCTCTGGTGGAACTTGTTCAAGAACAAAGAAGTAGTCATAGGAATAGAATAAGGGAAGTCTGCATGGTTTGAAATCAGGAAAGGTGTGTGTCAGAGTTGTATCTTTCACCATAGGTCTTTAGTCTATAAGCTGAGCAAATAATCAGAGAAACTACACCATATGAAGGAAAAGATGGCATCAGGATGGCTGGAAGTCATCTTAACAACTTTGACGCGGCTTTGCTCGCTTAAAGCAAGGAGGCCTGGAAGCACTTGCTGCTGCTCATCCAGCTGCAATTATTGGTATAGATTACAACTCAATAGAAGGACAACAAAATCCTCACAACAAGACCAGTCGACAACATTGTGATAGACAGAAAATACTGGTTTTCAGGGATTTCATCTTGCTTGGACCCACAATCAAGGCTCACGGAAGCAGCTGTCAAGAAGTCCAAGGACACATGGCATTGGGTAAACCTTCTGCACAAGACCTCTTTAAAGTGTTGAAGAGCCAGGGTGCCCTTTTGAGGAGGACTAGGGTGCACCTGGTGTTTCCAATGACCTCATGTGCCTGTGAAAGCTGGCCAGACAAGAAGGAGGGCCACAGAAGAATCGATGCCATTGAATCACAGTGTTGGCAAAGAATACTGGAAGGAACACAGATGGCCAGAAGAATAAATACATTTGTCTTGAATGAAGTACAGTTAGAATAATCTTTAGAAGTGAGGGTGGGAAGACCTTTTCTCACTGGCGTCACGTTAGGACAGAGCAGTCCACGGAAAATGATGTCATGCTTGGTAAAGTTAAGGTCCCTCATAAAGGACAGCTTCACTCACGCAACATAACAATGGTGAGGATGAGCAGGAAGGGGCAGGGTTTCCTTTGGTCATTCATAAAGTCCATGACTCAGAACAGACTGAAAAGCATGCGGAGATTGCTAAGGGTCATTATGAATTTACTATAACCATATCAAATGTAATTTGATTTTACGTGTTACCATTCTGGTAAATAAGGCATAGGTGTGTAGACATTGCATATCATAATTTTAACAGAAAATACACCCACTTAGGTTGTATGTCATTGCAAAAAATAGTTAAGAATGTTTGTACAATGAAGCATAGCTAAGCATTAAATTAACATAGCGTAATGAAAATTAAACATAGTACAGTGTCCTATTAAGTGAGAAAATAATAGAACGTGTCTGGTCCAGCTTTTGCAGAGGGCCGCACACTTCTCCCAGAGCTGGAAGCACACTGGACATCTGAGCACCGTGAACGCTCCCTGTAAGTAGATGTGACAGTGTCATTCAAGAAAGGGCTTCCCCTGTAAAGTGACCTGGGTGAGGAAACGAACAGGGATGATATGCTAAATGCTCGTTTGTTAAAGCCATGTGTCTCAAATATCAGAGTTCTTAAGAGGACGTTTGAAGCAGAAAGTGTGCAGTTTGTTCCTGGTTGAATTCTACGACAAGGGTCTGAGATGCCAATGTTCATTTTTGTTGATTCTTAAAAGTTGTATTGGAAACACCATTGAGATAGGGATATTGGGCCAATGTAGGCTAAATACATATCGCCATATCTGAATTATTCCCTCGTCCAGAATAAATCCTTTCCTGGTGGGATGCTATTTACAAAACCAATGGGGGTTTGTTGTCTCACTGACTGTGTCAGTTGCAGGTTCCTGGAATGATGTATAGCTTAACGCAGCATGTAGGGCATTGATATTGTAAGTCACTATTTGTCCACCTATCAACAATTCAGGACACTTGGTACTGCTGTCCTCTGCTTCTTCAAACACCTTGCATGTTCAGCCTTAAACCCTCAAGTTACAGGAGTGCTTGAGGTAGATTCGAGTTAACCTACTGGAGTTCCCAAATTGGATCTTTCCAGTGTGGCCTTTGGAGAGTACTGTGGGCCTTAAAGATTCAGCATTCAATGCCCCAGTGTTCTATGGCACCTGGCCCTGGTTCCCTGGATGTATCCAGAAACTCAGACTGATTTTCCTTATTTGGTGCATCTTACCAGGGATACTCCCCCTGTAGACCTCTTAAAAGTACTTTTAGTCATTTTCTGCCCACTTGGAAGTCAGTCCTCTGCCTTTTTCTACCAACAGACACTCACTTGTCTTCTCCCAGACATGTCTGCTCCCGGTCCCCTCTCCTGACTTGGCATTCTCATGAGTATCCCTCATCCCTCTGATAGGGATGTCTACTTGTCTATCCCTCTCTCAACAATGTTTGAAAAATGAGTACTTGGGCCTAATCAATGGCAATATTAAAAGGATGTATTTATGCTCCAAGGAGATGACAGGTAAGACTCTCTGCCATAAATTAACAAGGAGGGCTCTAAAGGGAGCAAAAGGCAGATTGAAAAACATAGATCCAAGACTAGACTTGGGGCTTACATTGAATCCTAGCTCTAATCCAAGAACAGTTAGTTCTTCAGTGAAAGTTCGGCTTGACACTCGCCCTCGGGAAGGGGACACAGAAGATGTGGTGCTCTAGCAGAGTGTGGGGAAGGAATTATTTGATGTTGTCAGATAAAATAGCATCTGGGGTCTTAACGACTTGTTTTCAAATAAGCAGCCATCTAAGTGAGAGGTCATCTAAGTCCACATGGAAGAAGCACAGCATCGTCAGTGACTCATGGATTGTAAATCATGTGATCCGAAGCTGAAGGAGGGATCAGTATCAGAGCCTAAACTGTGAGATTCTGGTTTGCAGAAGTTTATGGATGACAGTGGAAGCCCAAGATTGTACGAGATAAACCTTACTTGAACATTAAAACGTCATCACTTCATTCCCCCCTCTTGTATATAAACACATCATTATATGCACTTTCTTGTAAGATTTACAGTCTTAGAAACCCTGTATAGGGTCTCTATGAGTCAGCATCAACTCAGTGCAAGTGGGAGCTATGTGTAAGATGTCATAGCTATACATTTACCATGACACACACACTATTATCATGTAAAATATTCAGCACTACACTGTGACTCCTATTTCACATCTGATATTGAAAAGGTCTGCCAACTGATGATCCGATCAGAAGCCATTTACCACAAAGCACCCCAAGCAGTGACATTATGTTCATTCCAATTGCAGATTTTAACAAAAGACACAACAGTTTAAATTGATCCTCCGTTGCTCTCTTTAATGACAATTACTGTGAACACTTATCACGTCTTGGCTTTTTGACAGAATTATTGCTTAGACACATTAGGTAGAGCAGAGGGGAATAACTGTCTTGGGATAGAATGCTATCACTAGATAGAACGGATAGAGATGCTTGTCTGAAGACAAGTTCTAGTTCATTTCCTTGCCCTTATTTTCTTTCTTTCTATATTGGGGTTTATCTCTAATGCATTTTTTTCACTGGGGGTAGTCCTTTTGAATTTTTGTTATGTTTTTCTTTTTTGGTATATCAAACCCAGGATTGAAGAGCTTATAGACCAGTGGTTCTTAGCCTGTGGATTGCAACTCCTCTGGGGGTTGAAGGACCCTCTCACAGGGGTCCCCAGATTCATAACAGTAGCAAAATTAAAGTTATGAAGTAGCAACAAAAATAATTTTATGGCTGAGGAGTCACAACAACAGGAGGAACTGCATTAAAGGGTTGCAGCATGAGGAAGGCTGAGAACCACTGCCCTAGAGACAAGTAGAATAAGGATTCCTGGAGGGTCCAGTGAGGGAAGGGTGTGTGCGAAGGGAACCTTATAGCAAAGACAAGAAAGAATGGAATATTTTTAAACTGGCTGTGGTAGCAATTGTACAATTCTGCTTGATCAGATTGAACTGTGCCATGATATGATATCTATATTAGCCCGAATAAAATGGTTTAAAAAGTCATGTTGTATTCTGCTGAGGGAGCTCTGGTGCAATAGGAGGTTATGAGGTGGACTGTTAAGGACAATGTTAGCAGTTTAAAACCACCAACTGCTCCCCAGGAGAAGGATGAAGTCCACACCTATAAAGATTTACAGCCCACAACACACAGGAGCAGTTTACTCTGTCCTATAGGCTGGCGGTGAGTCCGAATTGCCTCAATGACAGTGAGTGAAGGAGAACATTGGCTGAGATATGAGAAGCCCAAGATGGGAAACTTATATTTGTTTTCCAACTTTTCTGTTCATGTAGGCAGAGTGGAACATGCAAGAAAATTGGGAGAATTTGGATATAGGTTAATATTTCCCTGAAAATGGGACTTAAATTCTTCTCAAAATCTTTGATAATAACTTAATTGAATGATAGATTTAGGGAGTGTATTGTTTATATCTCCATGGAGAAAGAGGGACCAGACTTCAACTCGGTGCTCCAAGATTTGAATGTAACACACTGGCATGAAGCAGGGAACCAGTAGAGAGGGCTGAGGGACTGGCCCCAATCCAACTATGTGGACAACCCCTCATCCCCCCCCCCCAAACAATTTACTTCAGAGGAAGTACTGAAGCTACAGCTCAGGGAAAGGGACATGTCTGATCAGAGCGCACAGGAGCAAATGAAAGGGGAGGAAGAGAGAGTGGAGCACATCCTGGCCCACCAAGCTGTGAGGATGATATCCCCACTCAGAGCAGCCAATGCACAGAGAGGACCATATGGCCGGCCCCACTATGACACAGGACATCCCTCAGTGACCTATAGCCCTACAGGGGCCAACATTGGAGACAAAATGTGGGAATTGCACCCGATCTGACCCCACCATACCAAGACAAAACACTAAGGGTGTGCAACAGAACAGCAAGGGGAGCAGAGTAAGGAAGTCCCGAGGGAATACCAAAAATGGACTTTAGGGCCAAGGAGTGGCACTCCATCAGACTCAACCAGAAAACACTCTTAAAAGTTAATAGACTTGAACTATTTACAGGGTTTTCTTTTTTTTTCATTGATTTTTTATCGTTGTTATTTTGTTTTCTTTTGTTACTTTGTTTTGCTCTGTCTTGTTTTTGTGCATATGATTATCTCTGTAAGTTGATCTAGAAAAGAAAGGCTGGATAAACCATCTGGAGTATAAAACAACTGAACTAATGGTTGGGGGGGGCATGGGAGAGTGGGAGGTGAGGGAAGGGAAGTGGTGTTAACAAACTCAGTGACAAGGGAACAACAAGTGATCCAAAATCACTGGCAAGGAAGGTATAAGAGGCCTGGTGTGGCTTGATCAAGGGTAATGTAATAGAGAGGAATTACTGAACTCAAATGAAGGCTGAGCATGATAGTGGGACAAGAGGAAAGGAAAAGGAAATAGAGGAAAGAACTAGGAGGCAAAGGACATTTCTAGAGGTCTAAATACAGGCATGTACATATGTAAATATATTTATATAGGATGATGGGGAAATAGATCTATGTGCATATATTTATAGGTTTAGTATTAAGGTAGCAGATGGACATTGGGCTTCCACTCAAGTACTCCCTCAAATCAAGAACACTTTGTTCTATTAAACTGACATTCCATGATGCTCACCTTCCTGACTCGATTGCTGAAGACAAATGGGTACTTTGCAAATGTGGTGAAGAAAGCTGATGATGCCTAGCTATCAAAAGATATAGTGTCTGGGGTCTTAAATACTTGAAGGTAAACAAATGGCCATCTAGCTCAGAAACTACAAAGCCCACATGGAAGAAGCACACTAGCCTGTGTGATCATTAGGTGTCGAAGGGACCAGGTAGCAGGAATCAAAGAACAAAAATTCATATCATTGTGAATGAGGCGGGTGGTGAGGAGTGGGGTCCCAAAACCCATCTGTAGGCAACTGGACATCCCCTTACAGAAAGGGTCATGGGAGGAGACGAGCCAGTCAAGGTGTGGTGTAGCAATGATGAAATATAGACCTTTCCTCTTGTTCTTTAATGCTTCTCCCCACCCAACCCCCACCCCATCATGATTCCAATCCTACTTTAAAAATAGGCTAGACCAGAGGATGTACACTGGTACAGGTAGGAAGTGGAAACACAGGGACTCCAGGATAGATGAACCCTTCAGGAACAGTGGTGAGATTGGCGATACTGGGAGGTTGGAGGGAGGGTGGGGAGAAAGGGGGAACCGATTATAAGGATCTACATATAACCTCCTCCCTGGGGGACAGATAAGTAGGTGGAGACATTGGACAGTGTAATGCATGACAAAATAAAAATAATTAATAAATTATAAAGGGTTCATGGGGTGGATGGGTAGAGGGAGGGGGAAAATGAGGAGCTGATACCAAGGGCTCAAGTAGAAAGCAAATGTTTTGAGAATGATGATGGCATCAAATGTACAAATGTGTTTGACACAATGGATGGATGGATTGTGATAAGAGTTGTACATGCCCCCAATAAAATGATTTTAAAAAAACAACAACGATGTCACTTTGAGGAACAAAGTTGTACCTGTGGAAGAAAGATGAAGCTTTCTACTCCCATCATGAAGAGTTATAGTCTCAGAAACTTACAGACAGGTTGTTTTATTCTTTCCTATAGGGTAACTATGAGTCAGAATCAAAGGCAGTGAGTAGAGAATTTTATTTCTATTTTCAAATAGGCAATACCCTTGTCATAGTGTTGGGTTTTGTGTGTGTGTGTGTGTGTGTGTGTACCAACACGGCAATTATAAGAAGATATGGGTCAAGTTTAACCTTTCAATCGGATTGCAACTTGATGGCCTCCTTTGGAGGTGGGATTGAGATAAATGGCCCTCCTTCCCTTTCTCCCCTTCACCTTCCTCCTGGCGAGCCACTCTGAAAGGTGCTAGCACCATCACCATTGGATTCCCAAGACTTTGTACCTACCAGCCTGTGATCTTCCTGCACTCTGCACCATTGCATGTGGCCACAAGAGTCTGCAGAGGGACTTATGGACTAGTATCACATGTATGGACTTGAGTTGGACTGGGCTTGGGTGTTTTCCTGACACATAAAAGCTCTTTCTTACACATATGTGACCGTGGAGTTGTTTCTCTAGTCAATCAAGCCTCACACAACCCTATATGAAGGCCTAATTATGGAATAAATGTATTGTTGTTAGGTGCCATGAAGTCACTTTTGACTCACAGTGAGACACTGCCCCGTCCTGGACCAGTCTCACAATTGTTGTGATGTTTGAGCCCATCTTGCAACCACTGTGCCAATACACCTTGTTAAAAGTCCTTTCTTTCTTTCTTTCTTTCTTTCTTTCTTTCTTTCTTTCTTTCTTTCTTTCTTTCTTTCTTCCTTCCTTCCTTCCTTCCTTCCTTCCTTCCTTCCTTCCTTCCTTTCTTTCTTTCTTTCTTTCTTTTCTTCTTTCTTTTGACTCTGTACTAAGCAGGTCATCCTTTTCTAAGGAATTGTCTCTCCTGATGACACATCCAAACTATAAGAGACAAGCTCTCATTAGCCTTACTTCTAAGTAATAACACTTCTGGCTGTACTTCTTACAAGACAGCTTTGTTTGTTCTTCTGGTGGCCCACAGTATATTCATTAACCTTTCCAACACCATAATTAAAATGCATGAACTATTCTTTAATCTTCTTTATTCATTGTTCAGCTTTCCATGCACACGAAGCAATAGAAAATATCATGGATTGGGTTAAGCTATTTTAGTCTTCTGACATCTTTTCTTTTTCACACTTTAGAGAGATTTTTTGCAGCAGATTTGCCCAGTGCAATCAGTTGTTTGATTTCTCAACTATTGTTTCCATGGGCATTGATTGTGGATTCAAGGAAAATTAATTTCTCATAGCTTCACTGTTTTCTCCATTTATTGTGATGCTGTTTATTGCTCTAGTTTTGAGGGGTTTTGTTTTTCTTTATCTTGAGGTGTAACCATACATAATTTACATAAACTATTCCACACTATACAAATGGACAGCATATTACCAAGCTCATTTTATGAAGGACCTATAACTCTGACACCTAAGCCAGGCAGATGCTACCAGAATTAAAACTATACACCAATATCTCTAAATCAATATAGATGCCAAGATATTCAATAAAATACTAGCCAACAGAGTTCAAAAAAGCATAAAAAATAATTGTGGGGTGAGGTCAGACACTTACCGGTATCTTCCCTGAAGGCAGTCTCTGCCAGAATACTGTCTCCCCACACCACAGGGGTGGGGGCCTATGAACATTAGCTTGGTTCCTGTAGTGGAGTTCACATTTGAGCCAGGGAACAGGCCAAATCGGCTCTGTGACATCCAAAGTTAGGCTGCCTTCCTGCATCTAGGATCTGCCCATCTTGCCACATGTATACCCCCCAATCCCTCCTCTTCCTATTGCGTGGATACCCCTAGATTACCCCCTCTCATTACTGCATTACCTATAGCACAACCCCTTCCTGTGACGTATGTCCTCACCTGTGATTAGGGGGCTTACATGTCCCAGAGAATATAAAAAGCCTGGGCTAGCATTAAAATCTCTCTCTCCCTCCATGTGGACCACCAAGAGGGGCTGAGGTGAGCATGCTACCATGAATTGTGTCTGACTCCATTTATTTCAATACTTCTATCTCTCATACTCTCTATAACTTTACTATGATCTTTACTTATTATCGCTGTACAATTGCACCTACCGGACACATAAGGATGTGTTAGGGGCTGGCTTCCCCTGACAAAAAATAATGCATCACAATTCAGTAAATTCATACCAAATATGCAAGGATGATTTAATATTAGGAATAATCAATGTGATTCACTACATAGACAAAAAAAACCAGAACCACATGATTATATCTATTGATACAGAAAGGTTTGATAAAATTCATCTTCCATTCCAGATAAAAACAATAAAATAGGAATAAAGGGGAAATATCTTAACATAATAAAAGTCACATGTGCAAAACCAATGCCCTGAATCTCACTTAAGGGAGAGCAATTGAAAACATTCCCTCTGTGAACAGGACTTAGATAGATTCTATCTTATCACCATGTTTCTTTAATATAGTCCTATGACTATATAGTTTTAGCTAGAGGTATAAGACATCAAAAAGATATTCAGATATTCACATAACCACAGAAGAAATAACTTCCTCTTTATTTTCAGATGATATAATCCTATAAATAGAAAATCCCTAAGATTCCATTCAAAACTTGCTAGAAATAACTGAAAATATGGAAGGCATAGTAGGCTACAGATCAACATACAGAAATAAATTGAATTCTTGTATATTAAATATGATAAGACTGAAAAAGATAGTAGGAGAATACTACGAGTTACAATAACTAGACAAAAGATAAAATATTTAGGAATATTACCAGAGAAACAAAAGACTTACACAAGGAAAACTATAAAAACACTCTTATAAGAAACCAAAAGAAACTTACACAACTGAAACTAGTTACCATGTTCCTGAATAGGCAGACTAAATATTGTGAAAACTTCACTATTACCAAAAATACTACTTTATAAATTCCATACAATTCCAATCCAAATCCTTTTAAAATTCTACAAAGAAATGGGATAACCAATTACCAATTTTATATGGAAACGAAAGAAATCCAGGATAAAGGAAAAACCATTAACAAAAAAAAAACACCTGGGAGGCCTTTCACCCCGCAGAATTTAAGACCTGTTATACTGTTGTTAGGCGCCATTGAGTCAGTTCTCACTAATAGCTACCATATGCACAACAGAATGAAACATTGCCTGGTCCTGCACCATCCTCACAATTGTTCCCATGACTGAGCCCATTGTGGCAGTCAGTCTGTCAATTCATCTTGTCAATGGCCTTCCTTTTTCTTTGCTGCCCCTCCACTTTACCAAGCCCGATGTACTTCTCCAGACTGAGAATGTGTCCAAAGTGTGTAAGAGGAAGGTGGCCATCCTTCCTCTATAGAGTACTCTGCTTGTACTTTCACGACAAATTGGCGTGTGCTTTAGTGGTCCCTGGTGTGTTCAGTATTCCTCACCAGCACCTACTACATTAACCATGGACACTAAAGCAGCCTGGCGAAACCCAAAGAGTTGGCAGTTGAACTCATGTTAAAACTCACAAGGGGGAAAAATGTGTGGTCTACTTCTACAATGATCACATCTTAGAAACCCTTTAGGGCATTTCTACTTGGTTTTATAGAGTTGGAATCAATTCGACAATAGGTATGCAAGTCTTTATATCATTTTTTTAGGTGATCCAGCCAAGTGGATGCTTTCATTCCTCCCACACCCCATCCCTTTCCTGCCTAACACACCTAGATTCCCTTCCTAAAGAGAAGACCCTCATTTTGCCAATTCAAGTTTGTCTCTAGATCTTTAGATTAAATTTCATGTCTTATAAGAAGTGTTCCTTGAATCCTCTTTACATCCCCTCACCTGTCTTATATGTTTTTTCTTTTTTTATTCCCTTGAATAGCACTCTTTTCTTTGAAAAATTATTACTATACCACTTTTTAACTATGTTTTTTATTTTTAAATTTACTTGCTTTATGTCAGTCTAGCCTGCCAGAATTCAATCTATGTGATATCAGATATTGTGTGGATTTTATTAATCACCAAATACAAGTCTTTTTTTGTCAGGTGTGGCATATTTCTACATGTATGTTTAAAAAACATACATGTATGACTGAAAAAAGAAGGAATTCTATTTAAGTGTCCATCTCTTGTCTTATAGAACATTATTAGAGACTAGTTCAAAACCCATTATGAAGATGGACTTAAAACTTGGAAATATTAATGAAACTGAAGTTTATATTATATAATGTGGCTCCCCAAAGTCTTCTTTCAACAAATTCAGGTGAAGATTCACCAGGATAGGCCCATCAGAATGTAGGGTATCTTGAAATGAAAAGATTTTAGAAACATACTGAAGTCCTTTATGACTGAATCAGTGTTGCCTTCATCCTAAGATTCTTGGCAAGAGAAGACAGAATGTAAGCTAGATTTTGTTCATAGAAGAATAAAAAAAATTAATAAAAAAGAAGAATCAAGAGGAAAATTAGTATACATTCTGGCATTCCAGTATCATAGTCCTAATGTAATGGATTATGAGAAAATTAAAATATAACATAATTATATATGCTTATAAAAGGCAATACTCACTTAAAAACCAGCATCATACCAGGGGTACTTCCCAGAGCAGTGCAAAGACTAACTATAACTTGTAGTGCTATATATATGTAAAAATTTCTCTTGCACTTATCAATTCTTGGGCATTCACCCAAATGGGCGGAGTTAGTTCTGTTTTGGAAAGCAGTGATGTCCACACAACTGCAGTTATAAAACACCTAAAAATAATTTTTAAAAATTACAGAATATATTTGCAAAATATGAAAAGGCCACAATACATCTCATTATATTTAAACAAGTCTCATCCATTTCAACTGAAATAATAATAGCTATAAAAATACTCCAGTTCAATAGTTGAAAGACAAAAGCGTTGCCTAGTCACTTTTCTAGGCAATGAAATGCAATCCACTATTAACACTTAATTCATTCCCAATTTTAAACTTAGGTGAGAATTTAAGACATTAAATAGTATCTGAAATTGTGCATATAATTGTATCACTGAGTTCTTTATTAATACTTTGCCAACTTTCACTCTTACTTTCTCAAACACATCTACAATATCTTTTAAATATTAAGGACCTACTAAATAACAGAGATAGACTCGCTGGAGGGAGCAATGGTCTAGAGCAGTGGTTCTCAACCTTTCTAATGCCCTGGCTCATACAGTTCCTCATGTTTTGGTGACCCCCCCCAACCATAAAGTTATTTTCATTGCTACTTCATAACTGTCATTTTGCTACTGCTATGCATCAGGCAACCTCTGTGAAAAGGTCGTTCGACCTCCAAAGGGGTCACGACCCACAGGTAGAGAACTGCTGGTCTAGAGAATACTGGAACCATAACTCTCCAGTTAAAGGAATAGGGCCAGCATCCTGAAATAGTGTTACACAGGGGTGCTGAAACTCCACTTCAAAAACAAATACAGTGTTAGTACAACAGAATAGCCTGAATTGAGTTCAGAAGGAAACACTTTTAAACTAATTATTTTAGGAATTTAATCCGAGAGGCCATTTATGTAGATAGGTGGATTTAATAAATTATGTTCTGAGTCTAGGTTAAGCTGCAATTCCAGGGACATTCACCTTGAGCATCTTCATGATAAAGATGAATGATTGAATGAGAAATTGAGAAATAATTTAAATTTATATTGGTTGGCCTTTTACCAAGCTTTGGTTTTACACAAGGAATAAATTGTGGGGAATTCCTTATAAAGGCAATAAATCCAAAATTGAGTGCAAGGGATATTATTTTTGGTGGTTAGGAAGAGGTGGTTGGTAACTGAGATTTGGGGGTTAAGTATCTTAATAGTTACTAAATGGCATAGGTATTGTCAGTATTCAGAAGACGATGTCTGCATGGTAGACAGAGCTCCCCTAGCGCACATCTGTCCCAGGCAATCCTCGACAGGCACCATGCCCTCATCGATTAATCAAGCACTCTTACTGGAAAGCACTAACTATGCGCTTCAATGTGAGATGCAGACATCAGAGTTCAGTTTGGGGTCATGTTTAGGCAAATTTATTAAGGTTATGGTCCAGTTTCAATGTTTCTGGTGTACTTTTATAATATTGGTGGATTATGGTCCAGGGAAAGGTGGAAATTAAAAAAATTACGTAGATTCCAGATGACGTGGCAAAAGCAGTGATTGTAGCATTTTATATTACTAATTTTGGTGATAGTAAAAGTGCTCACCAAATGGGTTTGCGGGTATACGGGATGCTGAATGAGTTGGAGGTTGGAGGTGGATTGTCGAACCACATCCCTAATCTCCATCTATTGAGTACTACCCAGAGCACTTGCAAGGACCAAGAATGCCTCATGTAAGAAATATAAGGCCTTCTATGAATCATGCTGGCAGTAGGTAGGTAGTGAACTAACTCATTCTGAATGGAAGATGTACCTGTTTTAGAGAAATCAAACCCTGAAGTTATGAAGTGAAACTTAAGCCTCAGTTATTTGTTGAAAATTCAAAATGTAGCGATCCCACTAAGAATATCAGAACCTCTACATGAAATTTGCCCTGGTAAGTTAGATTGTGCTGACAAAGATTTCACACAGGACTTTCCCCCAGGTCTGGAAAAGTAAAGCACCTTTAACTTAATGGAAACGATATGTTCAATCAAATGAGGAATTTCCAAGAAACCCTAAATGCATCAAGTAGCAATTTCTATGGGGAAAGCATAAAATGATCTCAAACTGGAATTTAAGCAACAGAAAAAATCTACCCATGTTTCAAGCAGGATTTTATCTGAGGTTTGTTACGTGACCTTACAGCTACAGGTAATGGCAGATATTTTTGAGTTTCTGTTCTCATTCCCACCCCCATCCCCCAAAGGTTGGCCATCACTTATCATTTTACTGGCCATTCTAGTTTTAGAAAGATTTGGTAAGTACTTATTAAGCGGAATCTGTTCTTTTGATTTGGGAGAGAAGAGAAAATACAAATGAATACTAACTTTAGGCTTTTGAGTGGTACTTGTGAACTTGCATCCGGCTAAGCAAGGTGACAGGTAAGTTATACCATTCTCTCCACAGACGGGTTCCCACTGGCTTTCATCACAATTGCAATCTGAGTTGCAATAAGACAGTGGTACATTTTCATGAGTTGGCACAGGTTTTTTCCTGAAAATATATGACAAAGAAATATCAAAAAAGAGCGAGAGAAGGTAAAATGAAGGAGAGGGGAAAAAGTTACTCTTAAGTTAGATACATTTAATAAAAGATGACATCAAAGGCAAAGTTTATATTTTAAACTTTATGATGCAGGTTAACATTTCATCCTCCATCTTTACCAAGATATGAATTATGACTTAGCTGAGTAGAGCTAAAAAAAAAGAAACCAAAGTGGATTGGAAAGCCTTAGGAACAAGGGCTTTGTTGTTCTCTTGAGAAACTTCACATTAGCTCATTCACTTCATTTTGTCCTGGTGGTGGTAGGGGTATGTGGGGGGTGGGGTGGATGGACTCCATTTCTCTTCACTGAGATGACAACATTAGATGGACATCCATCTTAGCTCAACATAAAGATGCTTATCTTGTGAATGTTATTTAATGGGGTTGAATTTTAAAATAAGTATTTTCATCTATATTTTTCTTTGAGAAAAGAATTCAAGATAGTCAAAGCAGAGCCCATAAGAAAAATTTTTGAAAAATCAAGAATAATAGATTAAGAAAGATGATCAAATCTCCTCACATTTTAATGAAACTATAGTATGGCTTATCATAATTTACTTTATAATATGGCCATATTATTATAAGATACAATTTTACAAAATGACTAGAATGGCACAGTGGGGAACAGTTGCACGATAATCTTTTTGCTCCTTCAATTTATAGTTTTTGTTTTTTGATTCTAAAAATATTCTTAATTTTGGAAGCAAACCTGATAGTAATGAAGGAATAATAAATTATATTTCAATGAGCCAGTAATTTAAAAGAAAAAAGGTACGTAGATCCAGTAATTCAGAACTTACAAGTAATTTTATGAAAAACATCTACTACCCAATTCCACTTGCTGACACACTGCTGAAACTTGTTAAGCAGAACAGTTCAGGAGCGTGTCCAGAACTCGCAATGCGACAGAGCTGTGCTTCCTTTTGGTTTTCTTCCTAATAATGTGACTCCCTTTTCTAGAATCAGTTGCTTCATTTCAAAGCCAAACATACTTATGATAACCTCATAGACTTTGGAGGAAGGAGGGAGGGTCGAATTGATTCAGCAGCTCCAAACCTTCTTGGACTCATGAACTTCCAAAATGTAGTGAGGACCCCAAAGCTGGTTTTTGATTTTGTTTTTGGTATAAAATTTATCTATTGTTATATACTCTCTTAGAAGTTAATATTGAAAATGTTTATCACACAAATATACATAAGCATACATATCATTAGCCATCCGATTATGATATCATCATATATCTTGTAGCCTTTAGAAAATATCACTATACAAAATGAGAATGAAGAAGGCATGTAATATCAGTGTAATCAAAGTTGTTTTCAATTTCTGGATCTTCTGATAAGTCTCAGGGAGTCCCAAGGACCATCAAAGCTCATTCTTAAAAGCCATGCATTGATGCATACCTTAGAAACTAAGCTCAGTGACTAGCTGCCCATAAACACTCAGTAAATCGTATCTGTTATTTGCTGTAATTAAATTATGAGTTCCAGAAGAAAATTACTGTTTCCTAAAGATCTTGACATACATTGAAATTTTGGTGAATGGAAAAATCTTCCTGTATCTCTAGATTCCTTCTTCTGAGGAGATGGTACAAAACTGTGCTTATTTTCTGGGTACTGGCCACCAGATAAGCCCAGCCTGACAATCAGAGAGTCCTTGGAACTGACAGTGTTATGTAGACATCCTGAGTGACTTTATACAGCTCACAGTTTCTTGGAATCTTAAGTAATAAACTCAGGGGATATATGATGGTTGGATAGAATGATGTTAAGGCTATTTTATGCAGTTGATATGTAATATGTACAAACCCATCATAGGTCAGGGATAGGCCAGCAACTGGTTTGGTTTCACACATCAGTAGAAAGTTAAACAGTTGAAGTACTAAAGCCACCATAAAAGCAACAAAGGCTAATTTTGCAATTCCAACCAAGCTAAGTCTGAATTTTTTAATGATATATCCTCCTATTAAAAATCCACCTGAAAGAGTAGGCATGGTGATGAGTCCTACAAATAAAAAGAAAAATGTTATTTAGATAGATTTACCCCTGGTATATATTTATGCACGAAACACAGTGTATCCCCACCAAATTCATCTGCTTTTATCACTTCTTCAATAGATAGGTGGCAGGCCAGGATAAAAATAGAGGGCCAGTTTAATATGTGAAAGACACAAACTAATTTCTTCCTTCCTATACTGAAAATTTGGTATCACTTATAGAAAAATCAGTTATAGAGAATATTTGTGTATGTCTTAAAAGATGAAGTCTATGAGGCTGTTTTCCCCTAGTAGATAACAACATAGAAATACCATCCTTTTGCCTATCCAAATTTCATTTATTATCTAAAATTCTTTATATCTATTGAGATGACAAAACAGGAATTTACATATCTTTAGTCATATTTAAATGATCTATCCTTCTCATACTTTTCTAGTTCATTATCCTGCAAGAATTATTGAAAATAAAGTGTTCTAACAAAATAATCAGGTTGTGAACTTTATTTGGAATAAAAAAGGGTTGATTGTTGGAATCCATCAAAGCCTCCTGGCTATCTACTTTTGTGAATGTTACAGCCAAGAGCACCCAGGATGGAAAATCCACTCTTTCATACAGGGTTACTATAAATTAGAATTGACTTTATGACACCTAACACCAACCTTAGTAAGTTTATCTCAATCTGTCCTAGAAAAGAAAAACAGTACCAAAGAACTTCTCTAAAATGTGGTATTTGTTTTCATGGTGCAGATGTATGTTTAAATTGGGGTTTCTTTGGAAAACATCAGTGTCTAACTTTATGTAAGACATTGAGTTATGATATTAAAGTCCTTGAATTATGGAATTATGCTAATTATATTAAAAATAATTTCTCTTAGGATACCAGCACTAAATAATATACTCCAACTATGCAGAAACCATATCTATGTATTCTATTTCATGCAGAATATTTCCTTTAGGGGCTTATTCACATAACAAGTTTCATTTTAAATATGGAATAATGATATCACAAGCTTGACAAATTTAAATTTGCAAAAGCCTAGGAGACATAATGCTTATTAAAATATGTAGTCACCTTCACAAACAAAATGAGCCTTTACAGTAATTTAAAGCACTAATACTTGGCAAATCTCATTAAACAAATAAGTAAATAATATGTCTTACCAATCCAAAAGTTTGCCTCAGCTATTGACTGACCAAATTGTTGTTCTATGTACTTGAAGATATATGTAATACTACCAACAAAGGCACTGAAATTTAACAATGACAAAGCCAAGAATATAACATATAGAGGAGTGGTAAGGATGCTTTTCAAAGACTGGATAAAACCTATAAGAAAATAGGATAATCCAAATTACATTATATATGTATATCTATATTTTTACCTCAATTTTGTAAATATCATATAAATTACATAAGATTACATAAATATGTAACACAAAAATGAGACTTTCTATTCCCTTTCTATTAAAGAATCATGGAAACCCACAGGGGCAGTTCTACCTTTTCTTATGGAGTCTCTGTGAGTCAGAATCAACTTAATTTTAGTGAGTTTTGGTAGAGTGTTTAAAACACTCTATTGCAACTGCCCATTCTCAGAATCATCAACTAGATGTAAATTTTCATAAAATATTATGAGACAATATTAGATCCCCCTAGACTATCATGGTAGCATTTCTCACGGGAATTAATGAAGTATTACAGTCCCTTACACTCTCATAGAGTATGCTATTCAATGATCAATAGATAAATATATATATACTCTTTGATTTATAAGTAGCAGATAATTTTAGTTTTTGTTTGATTTCTCTGTTAAACACCATATGACTAATTCCCTTCTTTGGTCCCCTTCTTTCTCTTTTAAACACCATAAAACTAACAAATGAATTCATTTCAATTGAATTATTAGCAAAACGACTCAGCTAAATTTAGTGCAGAAAAAGCTAACTAAAAATAATTGGGGTATGAATCACCCTTTTTAATAACCTATTCCTCCATTTCACAGGATTAGCATTTCCAAGTTGAATGAAACCATAAAATACTTACCAGTTACATTTACAGCAACATTTTGCTGATAGTTGACTACTTTGGATTTTAACTTATATTCTTTATTTGTTTGGGAAGCATGAGAAGATATTGAAACTTTCCTTTCTTTCTGGGGTGTATTCAGATTTGAGGGAAGGAAAAAGAATGGCACGGAAGAAATAATGGAGAAGAGTCCAGCCATAAGGAAACCAAGCCACCAAGCGCCAACCCAACGAGAATCCTTAGGGGTTATATGAATACTGCCTATAATAAAGAAGTATAAAAGTAAAGTCATTAAAATCACTTTGAAACTTAATTAATGCTGGGTATAAGAATGATTGGTGTTTTCCATAAAAAAGGAAATAAGAAGAATTTCATCAAATCGAGGATATTTTCTTTTTTCATACTTTTAATCTTTGGAGTCAGAAGGACATATTACCATGATTGTCCAGATACCAGTTATAACATTGCTATCATTGCCTAAGCCTGAACAATTTTGAGATCAAGAAAGCACTGTTAACACTAACATTTATAGCAGTTTACAAGAAATTCTCAGAGCTAACAATGGAGCAGACTTTTCCTCAGGGATTGACATTTCTAACTCTCTTGACAGCATGGTAGGTGGTATTAGTATTAAAACACAAACAATAAACATTGAATTTAAAAGTGACTAAAGTAACCTAGTTGCTAATCTCTTCTAGATACTTCACAGAAGTTGATTCACACAAACATATATCCATGTCTGCAGTCACAAAATTTTCAAGTTTATCTATATTATTCAGTTTTTACCAAATACTATGATATTATATGGATATACTACACACACACACACCATAAAAGATTAAAGTACAATTTAAATAGTATCAATACTCCTTCATTTAAAAGAAAACCCATTAAGAGAAAACATTGACTTTATATAAAATTATCTAGTAATATATTTTAAATTATTTTATACAATGGATTTTCAATTCTTCACAAATCTGGTTTAAATTTATAACCTTAATGTTCTATAACAAAAAATTCTAAGAAATGATTGGTTAAATTAGGGTCTCAATACATAGAATAAGTGCTTATCATCTTTCAAGATGCCAGTTTGATGAAATTTTTCCCGTTTGATTGTTGGTTTCCACTTAGGAACTAGATATGTCATGCCAAAACAATCTTAATATCCAACAACACTGATCTCAAGGTACAGGAGGGTCACTATATAATGCTCAAGGGAACAGTAGACCATGAACCAGTGAGTATAATAAATATATATATATATGCCCAACGAGAGACCCAAGAATTCGTAAATCAAACACTCCAAAAGATGAAAACAGAAACCACAGGCTTAACAATTATAGTTGGTGACTTTAATACATCACTCTTTGAAAAAGACAGATCGCTGGGAAAGAAACTCAACCAAGAGGCTACAGATCTAAACAGCACAACTGGACGACTTGACTTGATGGATATTTTCAGAGCTTTCCACCCAAGTGCAGATTAATTCACATTCTTTTCAATCCCACATGGCACATATTCAAAGATAGATCACATGCTGGGTCACAACTTGAACTTGAGTAAATTCAAGCACATAGATATTATATAGACATCTCTCTCTGATCACTGTGCCATAAGGCTGGAAATCAACAGAAGGATGGTGATGAAAACAAGGGGCAAACAATTGGAGGATAAATAATTCTTGATTGCAAAAGAAGTGAGTATTGACCTAGATCAGAGATGAAATCAGGAAGTTTCTAGAAACCAATGAGAATGTTAACACGATGTCCCAAAACCCTTGGGATACGGAAAAGGCAGGTATCAGAGGAAGGCTGATAGTAATAAATGCACACATGAAAAAAGAAGAGAGAAAAAAAAAGAAAAAGGAAGAGAGACTTGTGGTTGATATGCTGGCAGAAAACTTACACCAATTAGAGCACAGTCAAAAGAACAATCCTACTAATAGTAAAATGATAGAAATAATAAAAAGCAAAGCTGAGATAAAAGAGAGGGACAATAAGAAAACTGTGAAAAAAATTAATGCAGTTAAAAGTTGCTTCTTTGAAAGGATTAACAGAATTGATAGACCGCTGGCAAACTTAAACAAAGAAAGGAAGGAACAAATGTCAATTGCAAGGATGAGGGATGAAACAGAGGTCATTACACTGTACCCTAATGAAATAAAAAGGATAATTACACAGTACTATGAAGGACTGTACTCAAATGAATTCAACAACTTGAAAGATATGGATATATACTTGGAAACACCATCCCTCCCTAGATTATCGCAGATGGATGTCAAGAACCTCAACAGACCCATAGCAATGGAAGAAATAGACAAGGTTATCAAGGGATAACTAACAAAAAAATCCACCTGGCCAAATAGCTTCACAGGAGAATTCTCCCAAGCATTCACGGAAGAACTGACACAATCCTACACAAACTCTTTCAGTACATAGAAAAAGATGGAACACTTTCAAACTCTTTCTATGAAGCTAGAATAACTCTAATACCTAAAGCAGGCAAGGGTCCCACAAAAATTGAGAACTGCAGACCAATAGCCCTAATGAACATTGATGCAAAAATCCTTAACAAAACACTGGCCAATAGAATACAAAAGCATATAAAAAATAATTCACCGTGACCAAGTGGAATTCATTCCAGGGATCCAGGGATGTTTTATTATATGAAAGACCATTAGTATTATTCTCCATATTGGCAGGAAAAATGATAAGAACCACAAGATAATATCGATAGATGTGGAAAAAGCATTTGACAATATTCAACACCCATTCCTCTTTAAGACACTCAAGAAAATAGGAATAGAAGGAAAATTCCTCAAGAAAATACACGTTATATATGAAAAACCAACACCCAAAATGGAAGTCAATGGAGAAAAGACAGAAACAATTCCACTGAAAAAGGAGACCAGACAAGAATGCCTCTTGTCCCCACTCCTATTTAGCATCATACTGGAAGTCCTAGCTAACAACATAAGACAAAGAAAAGACATCAAAGGTATTCATCTAGGGAAGGAAGATGCACAATTATCATTATTCTCAGATTGTATGATTCTATACATCGAAAATCCCCTAACCTCCACAAGTGGAGTGTTGGAAGCAATAGAGGAATATGGCAGAGAGGCAGGATACAAGATCAACAAACAGACGTATATCAGTCTGCTTTACACATCAGACAAGATCACATAAGTGGCAATTAAAAAGGTAGTACCTTTTACAATAGCCTAGCACAAATTAAAATATCTAGGGATACACCTGACTAAAAAAATGAAAGATTTGTATGAGGAAAATTATAGAAAACGATTACCAAGTGTGACCTCAACAAATAAAAGACTATTCCATGCTCATGGATTGGAAGACTCAATATATTAAAGATGTCAGTTCTTCCCAAGGCACTATATAAGTTTAATGCAATTCTGATATAAATGCCACCATCATTCTTCAAAGAATTTGAAAAAACTGATTACCAACTTCATATGGAGAAGGAAGAAGCTCAGAATAAGCAGAGAATTCCTCAAGAAGAAGGACAAAATAAGGGGGCTTGCTCTACCTGACTTTAGCACATATTATACTGCCACAGTAGTCAAAACAGTGTGGTACTGGTATAACGGCAGATATTCAGGCCAATGGAAAAGAGATAAAGACCCAGAAATTATCCACCTGCAAAAAAAATGAAGCAAGACCCTTACCTCACTCCATGCACAAGAATAACCTCAAGGTGGATCACAGACCTTGAGGTAAAATCCCAAACAATTAGGGCCTTTAATGAGGGAACTGGGACAAACCTGAGAACAAGGAATACATAGGCTATCAGAAATAGGAAAGGATACAGATACAGAGGAGTCAAAAAGTGACAAGTGGGATATGCTGAAGATAAATCACCTGTGCACATCGAAAGAATTCACCAAGAATTTACGGACTGGGAAAACATCTTTAGCAATGACACATCGGACAAATGCCTTATTACTAAAATCTATAATACTTTGCAAGCTTACAATAAGAAAAACCTAACTGCCCACTGAGGATGTGGGCAAAGAATCTAAACAGAAGTTTCACAGGGGCAGAAATCCGCAAGGCCAATAATATATGAGAAAATGTTCCTGGTCGTCAGCCATAAGAGAAATTAAAACAACAATGAGGTATCACTTAACATCCTCAAAGATAGCCCAATTCAAAATATCAGAAAGCAACAAGTGTTGGAGGGGCTATGGCGAGATAGGAATTGTCATCCACTACTGGTGGACCTATAGGTATGTACAGCCACTATGGAAATAGATCAGGCGATTTCTAAAACTGATGAAAATTGAGCTACCATACCACCCAGCAATGCCCCTACTGGGCATATATCCAGAAGAGGCAAGAAACAAACCACAGTCAGATATCTGTGTTCCCATGTTCATTGCGGCACAGTTCACAATTGCAAGGAGTTGGAAACAACCCAAATTTCTATCAAGAGACGAATGCATTAAAAAACTGTGCTACATACATACAATGGAGTACTACGCTTCAATAAAAGCAGTGATGAACGTGTGAGACATATTGTCGCATGGGAAGAACTGGAGGAAATTATGTTAAGTGAAGTAAGCCAGGCACAAAAGGACAAGTACAATATGATTCTGCTGAGCAAAGCTTAAAAAAATGCAAAAGGGGCATAGGGGTCTGAGGGCCTGGCCCCAATCCCAACTACGTGGATAGCCACCCCTCCCCCCAGAAGAATTTACTTAAGAGGACAGCACTGAAGCTATAGCTCAGGGAGAAGGAAATGTCTGATCAGAGCATACGGGAGCAAATGAAGGCGGAGGAAGAGAGAGTGGAGCACATCCTGACCCTCCAAGCTTGGAGGAAGATACCCTGCTGAGAGCAGCCAATCCACAGAGTGGACTATATGACTGATCCCTCTATGAGACATGACGTCCTTCACTGACCCACAGCCCTACAGTTGACAACACAGAAGATAGTGTCAGGATTGGCCCAGTCTGATACCACCACAATGAGATAAAACACGAAGGACATGCAGCAGAGCAGCAGGGGGAGTAGAGCGGGGAGGTCCTGAGGGAGTGCAAAGATAGACTTTGGGGCCAGGGCGTGGTACCCCATCGGACTCGACTGGAGGACACTCCTAGAGGTCAACAAACAGACCTTGAACTATTTACAAATTTCTCTCTTTTTTGTTATTTATCTATTTTTTAATTTATTTTTTGTCATTTTATTTTGTTGTTGTCATTTTATTTTCTTCTGTCACTTTCTTTTGGTATGTCTTGTTTTTGTATGCATATAATTATCTTTGGAGGTCTATGTAGATAAGATAGGCTGAAAAATCAGACCTTGATCTATTTACACGTTTTTCATATTTTTTTGCTTTTTATTTTAAAAATTAATTTGTTATTTTCTTGTTCACTGGTTTTCTTTATTGTGTTCTCTTTTGTTGCTTTGTCTTATTATGGCTTGTTTTTTGGTGCATATTATTATCTCTGTAGATCTATGTAGATAAGATAGGCTGAATGAATGGTCTGGAGGAGAAAACAATGGGACCGAAGGTTCGGGGTAACATGGGAGAGGAGAAGGTGGGGGAAAGGAGGTGGTGTTGACCAAACAGGGACAAGGGAGCAACAAGTGATCCAGAATTAGTGGCAAGAAGGGTGTGAGTGGCCTGGTAGGGATACAGCAAGGGCAATATAACTGAGAGAAATTACTGAAACCCAAATGAAGGCTGAGCATAGTAGTGGGACAAGAAGAAAGTAAAAGGAAATAGAGGAAAGAACTAGGAGGTAAAGGGCATTTATAG
Organism: Tenrec ecaudatus; assembly: GCF_050624435.1. Taxonomy (NCBI): domain Eukaryota; kingdom Metazoa; phylum Chordata; class Mammalia; order Afrosoricida; family Tenrecidae; genus Tenrec; species Tenrec ecaudatus. Next base: position 110,469,314 of record NC_134535.1, read on the forward strand.
AGGTCTAAATACAGACATGTACATATATAAATATATTTATTTATGATGATGGAGAAATAGATCTACATGCATATATTTAAAGATTTAGTATTAAGGCAGCAGATGGACATTGGATCTCCACTCAAGTACTTCCCCAGTGCAAGAACACTTTGTTCTATTAAATTGGCATTCCATGATGCACACCATCCCAACATGATCGCTGAAGACAAAGCAGGTGCATAATCAAATGTAGTGAAAAAAGCTGATGGTGCCCGGCTATCAAAAACATAGCATCTGGTGTCTTAAAAGCTTGAAGTTAAACAAGCAGCCATCTAGCTGAGAAGCAACAATGCCCACATGGAATAAGCACAACACCCTGTGTGACCATGAGATGTTGAAGGGATCAGGTAATAGGCATCAAAGAACAAAAATCATATCATGTACATAAGGGGGAGTGCAGATTGGGGACCCAAAGCCCATCTGTAGGCAACTGGACATCCCCTGAAGGAAGGGTTACAGGGAGGAGATGAGCCAGTCAGGGTGCAGTATAGCAACAGTGAAACATCAAACCTCCCTATAGCTCTTGAATACTTCCTCCCTCTACCCATTATCATAATCCCAATTTTATTTTACAAATCCATCCAGAAACACAGGGAATCCAGGACATGTCCTTCATGACCAGTGGTGAGATTGGCTATACAGGAGGGTGGAGGGAAGGTGGGGTAGAAAGGGAGAACCAATTATAAGGATCTACATATAACATCCTTCCTGTGGGAGGGACAACAGGGAAGTGGGTAAAGGGAGACATTGGGCAGTGTAAGATATAAAAAAATTATAATTCATAAATTATCAAGGGTTCCTCTGGGGGAGGAGGGAGGGGAAAATAAGGAGGTGATACCAAGGGCTCAAGTAGAAAGTAAATGTTGTGAGAATGATGAGGGGAACAAATGTACAAATGTGCTTATATACAATGGATGTATGTATGGATTGTGATAAGAGTTGTATGAGCCCCCAATAAAATGATTTTTAAAAGAAATTTTAAAATTCCATGGTTAGTCAGGTGTACCTTAATCCTCAAAGTAACAGTCTTGCTTTTTAACATTTTAAAGTGATCTTATGCAACAGATTTACCTGATGCAATGTAATTGTCATGTATTTTTATATATTGTAATATTTAATAAAATGTTATATATATATATAATCACCATGAATCTAAACTAGTGGTTAAGGAATGTTTTTTGAGTTTATTAGGAATGTTACAAAACTATAATTCCACATACTTTCTGCATTTATTTGTGTGCTTTTAGTGAGACAAAGCAATGATAAGAAGTTACTCAACTCATGATCACCCTGCACACTCCCTCTCTGAACTGTTCTTGGATCATTTCAATCCATAGGATTTTTACTGGCAGTGTTTCAGACGATCATCCAGCTTGCCTTTCTAGCACATCTTTATTTGGACTCCCTACTATAATTGAGTTAGCCTCACCACAATATGCAACTTTCCACTGATTGTTTATGAGGAGTATTTGCTTGCAATTTAATGGGAAGATCTGCTTCGTAGGTCATGAGAATTTTATTAAATCATCAGTCCTTCCCTGCTCCAATTCACACATCTAAATTAGAATATAGAGTATTTTTGTTAACACCTACTTTAGCTTTACAAGTATAAATTCACTGTTAGTGCCCTCTGACGTCAACTCAAGTCTTGTTGAAATAGAAAGTTTGGTTTGCTTAGACTGCACTCAACATTATATGTTAAGATAGATATCATTCTGTCATGTTCCAAAACATGAGAGGGAAATCCACAAATGTTTGATTCATTCTGAATGAATCACCCACACTCGTTGAGATCAATAAGATTAGAGAGGAGGGAAGAGACATAGAACTATTTCTTCGATGGCTCTGGAAGGAAGGAGTCTTGGTGCAGTGATGCACATTAGGGTGTAGTCCACCACATCAGCTGGTCAGAACCGACAGACCGCTCCGTGGGAGAAAGGTGGGACTTTCTGCTCCAGACTGACACAGGGACAGTTTTCACCTGTCCTATCTGGTCGCTATGAGTTGGAATTGACTCTATGGAAAGGAATTTAAAAAAATTTATTCTTGAAGAGTAAAGAGGAAGATCATAAATGTCATTTATGTTATTTTCTTCATTTATGCATTCAGCAAGCACTTAGTAAATATTACTATATGCTAAGGGCTAGGGAGGGATCTATGACAAAGCACACAGTGGAGATTGTGAACCCCTCCACACTCCAGGCATCAGTTAAACAGGAAGTTATAGCAAAGGACGCTGTTACCTTTTGTCCTGCAACATCCAAACCAGAATCCATGCAAAAAGGAATCTTCTTGATGAAGTGGTCAGTTCTGGGAGAGGAACATTTTCTATTTGGTTGTTTCAGATTAAGGAATTCAAAACAAATTGGCTTGTTGCAAAACAAAAGAGGTTTATTGGATGATAGGGTAATTCAAGAACTGCGGTAACACAGAACAAGCAGGCAGTTACTAAGTGTTCCATTATTCATAGGATTTAAATATTAAAGCCACATAGGTCTGAAATGTTAACATGCTACGTTTCTCACTTTATAATTAATTTCAAATCCTGGTGTAGAATTTGAATTTATGTTTTATTTGGATTATGAATATGTTTATTTCCTATATATTCTACATATTTGGAGAAGTACTAAATCATAGACTATGGAAAGAAAGAACTATTTGTGAATATGGTCTCTTGGACTTGAAAAGAAAGGCACTAACCTAGTACCTTCTGGGTATACTTACTTAGATCTACGTAGCCAATGTCCACATACAATTTAGCAAACTGAGATCCTAGGAGAAAGCCGATGGCTGGTCCAATCATTGCTATTGCATTCAAACTACCTGAAAATATTATAAATGAATTTTTATCAGATGCCAATAATATGTGTTTCTTAATTGTTCAATATGTTCCTAAAATAACAGTACATTTTCTTTAAATATTTTAATAAGTAAAAAATGAGATTAGAAATACATGATCAAATCAAGGGTTGACATGGGGGGAAGTGATTACCATCTAATATTTTCTGTACATTACCTAAATAAAAAGAAGAATGCCCTTCTTTGGCAAAATCATCAATGTAAGAAATTCCCAAGGGTGCTATTGGGGTTTCCCCAATTCCACGAAGCATATTACCCAGCAAGACATACATCCACATGTGTGACCCAGACTCCTTTGCACAGCCTATTGATACAAAAAGTTATTTCATTTTAAACATTATTTTAAACTCCTTATTTATTCATTTATTCACGTTCATGTTAAACAATTTGAAAGTGCCATCAAAAAGCAAAAATCATCCTCAATCTCACAACACACAGAGAGCAATTTCTAATGTTTGTTATATACCTTTCATTACATAAAAATACATGTAACGTTCTTTAGGTATATTGTATACTTTAATATCCAGTTCATGTTGCAATTTTTTCTAAGCTCCTGTGATAATTTATAATATTATTAAAATTTATGATGCTAATGTTTAACAGCGTAATGAAAATTTAAAAAATAATTTATTTAGTCAATTTTCTATTTTTACATGTAAAATATTTCTATTTTTATTCTGTCAAATAGGAATGTCTTTCTATAATTATAAATAACCCTATTTAAATACCTAATTATTTTCTTGATACAAATAAGTAAAAGTAGAATTGTTGAGTTAAATGGGTATGAACATTTTTGTTCTTTAATATTTAATGATAACTAATATCCCCAAAGAGCTTACACATTTACACACTTCCAACAGTACACTTTCCCTTAAGTTCATGTCTTTTTTTAACCTTTTTGAATTCTAATAGGCTAAAACACTTTAATTATAATTCATAATGTGTTATAATCTGTTTAAAACCTTAATTGGTATTATGATTTGCATTTTAATTAAGGGTAACGCTATCTGTTTTAATTTATTTGTAGCATTTCCCTCTTATTTTAAAATGCATACATTCTATGCCAATTTTTCTAATGGAATCTTTCTTCTTTCTAAAAGCTTTTTACATACAAAGTATATCAACAGTGATTTTGATCATGGATAAACTGTCAATGCTTTTCTAATAAGTTTTGCTAATAAGATCTTTTTGATTAGAGTTGTAATTAAGTTTATGAATTTGAGCATGATTATCCATTCTTACCATGTCCCATTATTTCAGGTGGTGTTCTAATGAGTGATACGTTTTGACTCATTGAACAGAATGAGAAGCTTGATGTTGAGTTCGCTGATGGATTAACATTGTGTCCTTTAGAATACCTATAACTATAAGAACATATTGAGATTTAAGATGCTGCTTATTTACTGAATATTTTCATTGACTCCTGACATTCACACGAGTTATTCATGCTATTTGTACTGCTCTCTTCTCTAAGTAACCGTTTCCCAGTCGACACTTTAAGAGAGGTGATCGGTGAAAGCACATGGGAGACTTCCCTAAGTGAGACCATTTAACTCCTTAGACAAAATGGCTTTCAAAGTGCTCTCATTCTACGGACTTCTATTCAGGTCAATACATAAAATATTCTGGGTTGCCGAATAATTTTTTTAACTACTAGCTGTATTTGTCTTTTTCATTGCACTCTAATCTTCCTGATAATTATAATGATATTTTATAAGTTTTAGGAAAATATTTACTAAAATGAATAGATAAGGCACATCAATGAATGTACATTTTATTTTCTTTTTAAAAAAAATCAAATCATTTTATTGGGGGCTTGTAAAACTCTTATCAGAATCCACACGTACATCCATTGTGTCAAGCACTTTTGTACATTTGTTTCCCTCATCCTTTTCAAAACATTTGCTTTCTACATGAGCCCCTGGTATTCGCTCCTCATTTCCCCCTTCCCCCATGAACCCTTGATACTTTATAAATTATTATTATTTTGTCATATCTTCCACCATCGATGTCTCCCTTCACTTGCTTCTCCGCTGTCCGTCCACCAGGGAGGAGGTTATATGTAGGTCTGTGTAATCAATTCCCCGTTTTTCCCTCACCTGCCCTCCACCCTCCCGGTATCATCACTCTCACCACTGGTCCTGAAGCGATCATCTGCCCTGGATTCCCCGTGTTTCCAGTTCCTATCTGTACCAGTGTACAACCTCCGGTCCAGCCGGATTTGTAAGGTAGAATTGGGATCATGATAGTGGGGGCGAGGAAGCATTTAGGAACTAGAGGAAAGTTGTATGTTTCATCATTGCTACACTGCACTCTGACTAGCTTGTCTCCTCCCTGCAAACCTTCTTCAAGGGGATGTCCAATTGCCCACAGATGGACCGTGGGTTCCCACTCTGCACTCCCCCTCATTCACAATGCTATGATTTTTTTAGTCTTTGATGCCTGATTCCTGATCCCTTTGACACCTCCTGATCTCATAGGCTGGTATGCTTCTTCCATGTGGGTTTTGTTGTTTCTCAGTTACATGACTGCTTATTTATCTTCAAGCCCTTAGGACCTCAGACTCTATATCTTTTGATAGCCAGGCACCATCAGCTTTCTTCACCTCATTTGCGTATGTACCCACTTTTTCTTCAGCTATCATATCAGAACAAGTTGGTGTGCTTCTTCCATGTGGACTTTGTTACTTCTCAGCTAGATGGAAGGCTGTTGATCTCCAAGCCTTTAAGACCCCAGATGCTATATCTTTTGATAGCTGGGCACCATCAGCTTTCTTCACCACATTTGCTTATGCACCAGTTGTCTTCAGCGACCGTGCCAGGAAGATGAGCATCTCAGACAGCTGAATTGTTAAAACAAAGTGTTCTTGTGTTGAGAGAGTACTTGAGTAGGGGCCCACTGTCCATCTGTTCCCTTAATACTAAACCTATAAATATATGTACATAGATATATTTCCTCCCTTATCATACATAAATATATTTACATCTGTATATGCCTGTATTTAGATCTCTATAAATGTCCTGTGCATCCTAGTTCTTTCCTCTATTTCTTTTTACTTTCCTCTTATCCCACTATCATGTTCAGCCTTCATTTGGATTTCAGGAATTCCTCTTATTTACATTGTTTTTGATCCAGCCCTGCCAGACCTCCTTGTCACTGATTTTGCATCACTTATTGTTCCCTTGTTCCTGGGTTTGTTAACAACCACTTCCTTTCCCCAGGTTCACCCTCTCCCATGTCCCCCCGGAACTGTCATCCCATTGTTCTCTCTTCTGACTCGTTTATCCTGCCTATCCCTTCCAGATAGACAATGAATATATATTTTCTATAGCACACTTGAGATAATAGTGTCCTTAGGTCATTTCAAACTCTTGCCACCAAGTACATATAAGATATAATGATCTTAATATGCAAGATTTGGGTTGACAGAATGAAAAAAGGTTAGCTTGACTTGGAAGTGAAGATAAGTGAATTGGAGAATATTTTATAATGAAAATAAAATGTGCTATGAATCTTATGAGATAGATAAGAATTTAGTAAGCAGGTAAAGTATGAAAGACTGAAAACATAATATTCAAAGGTGTGATATGATATGGCACATTTGAGACATGCAAATAGTTTGGTAGGACTAAGTTGTAGTCCTCAATTGTGGGCACAATCAAAGATAAATGTAGGAAGATAGTCAAGGACAAAATCAGTGAGTGCATTGTAAATGTTAATCAGTTTGTATATTAACTCTAGGCCAATGACTCAATATTTTGGGGAGCGACTAACAGTAAAATATATTTTTCATTACAGTCAAAATAGACACTACACATTTAAACTAAAAGAACTCACAGCTGTGGAATTGATTCTGACTCATTCATGAGCCTATTGGACAGAACACATTTGTCTTGTAGATTTCTGAGCATGTAGGTTTCTTAGACTGTTTTTAAAGGAAGCAGAAAAGACTCTTCTTTCTCCCACAAAAGCACTGGTGGGTTCAAACTACTGACTTTATGGTGAGCAGTCTCTATGTAACCCAGTAGGCTACTAGGGTTCCTTTGAAATACCCATGCATTTACAAATATATGTACAACCAAAGCAAAGGTTTTGTACAACCACATTTATCTCATATGCATTTTATATTATTTATTTTATTCTGTTCTATTCTAATTTTTAACATTTATTTATGCTTAAGTTTTGGCCACTATCATTTGGAACAATTTATTGAACAATTTTGTTCAGCATTTGAAGATTGAATTGCACTGCTTTAGGAAATGTTAAGTTTGAATCAGGAGTAAAATAATTAGCATTGTGCTCAAAAATGAATATTGTAATTTCAAATATGAGTTTAGAGTTGAGATTTGAATCAAGAAATTGGTGCCAGAAATAATGAAAGTCTAAACTAGGTTAAGGCTCTCACTCTCACACTCACTCACTACCACCATATCACTCCTGACTCATAGCAACCCTCCAGGACCAAGTAGAACTGCATGTGTGGGGTTCTTAGACTGAAGCTCTTTAGGGGAGAAGAAAGCCTCCTCTTTCCCCCCAGGAAATGTTGCTGGTTTTGAACCGAGTTCAACTGGAAGTCACTATGCCACCATGGCTTCCCTAAGTTAGGCTAGTGGAGATTAAAAATGGAGAGCAAGAACATTTTGACAGACAGGTAGATGGAGCAGCAAGCAGGATTTGGTGATCATTTGTGTAAAAGTGAAGGAAGAGTCTAGGATGATACCTTTCACTTTACTTTGAGCAGCCAAAGGAACATTTACTAAAATAGAAAATATAAAACACCTGAGGAACTAGTTTCGACAAAATGATAAGTTAAGTTTTGAATATATGAATGAAAAATGCACATGAAATGTAAGATTGGAGAGATCCGATGGTGAGTACTTATAGAGAGCTTGTGAGTGTAGGAAAAGGTTACTGTATATAGGGGATAATTGCACTTACACCCATATGTTTCATAAAGACCACGTAGAATGGAAATGATGCAAATGATGACATATGTTTAAGACAAATCAAAAGATAATAATATACTGAAACAAGTTCTCAGAAGAAGAAGAAGAAAGTTCTTTTGAAGGTCAAATACTTTATAAAACATGAATTAATATTATGCCTAAAAGGCATGATTGTTGCATTTGGCAATGTAGAAGCAATTGATGTCATTGACAGAAACAGCTAATCTTTCATCAGTATCTTTTCTTCTCTCCTTTCATAATAACAGAAGGCAGAAAATTTTAGCTGGGAACAAAAGAGCCTGGAATCAAGTATAATTTATGCAATGTCTTTTATATCTAGGTGTTGAGATGTAACACTAACTTCTGGTCAATGTGAAGTCAATAGAAGTGTTGTGCTTTTGGAAATACTTTTTAAGCCTCAGCATTTTTGTAAACCCTCTGGTTCTTTTTATTTTTTCTTTGTTCCTTTTTTCTCTTTTTGTATGGAGATATTATTATGAACAATGTTTCCATAATTTGAGCCATGACGTTGAAGCTATAGATGGCAGAGTAGTAAGATAAAGAGAAGTAGCCTTAGGCTGGCTACATTAACTTTACCTGCAATATAAATTCTACTTCCTTTATAGTTGCCTGGGCAGTGCAAACTGTTAATTGCTCAACTACTATCCAAAATGTTGGCAGTTCAAACACAGAAGTGCCTCAGAGACAGGGCTAGCAATCCGAAAATATTTGGGAGCAGTTTATGGGCCCACTATGAATTGGAAAAAAAATCTATGTTGTCTAACAACAACCACTTCATATAAGGCATGGATATTTTCAATTTTCTTTCATTAGCATCATAACCACACAGTGCCCTTAGGGAATGAACTTCAGTGGAGTTCAGCTTGGAAAAAATAATATTTCAGGGGATTTAGTAGTGGTCTTAACAAGTGAAATAAAATCTTATAGGCAATAAATGTATATGATACATTAAATAGACACAAGTAGTTCATTACTGTCCTCTGAAACTGTACACTTTTAGTGCTATCCATATATCAAAGTCTATAAAACTATAGTCTGAAAAACAACTAATTAGTAACTACATAGAAAATGTATCCCATTTTACAATGTATTATGTGGAGTATCATTCTCAAAAGGTGACTGCCTGTGTTAAAGAAAACAACTAAAATTGTACTACTCATTTACATATGATTGGTATTCACAGTAGAAAACTGGTTAGCATACTATTAAAAGTATGTATTGAAATCTTGGACTCATTGTATACCTTAAAAGGATATATTGAAATCTTGACTCCTTGGACCTGTGACTGTGATCTTGTTTGTAAACAGGGCTTTCTTTTGTCATGTCAATTAGGTCAAACCCACAAATCATAGGCTCTAAATCTACTCACCTCTGAGTTGTAAGAAGACTAGATTATTGTATGAGCCCCTAATAAAATGTAAAAAAAGAAAAGAAAAAAAAATGAAAATGATTAGGGCAAAGAATGTACAGATGTGCTTTATACAATTGATGTATGTATATGTATGGATTGTGATAAGAGTTGTATGAGCCCCTAATAAAATGTTTTTTTTTTTAAAGACTAGATTAGAAACACATGGGGAAAAGGAAGGCTGCAATGGAGACAAAGGAATCTTAAAAGGATTGCTGGTAGCGACTAGAGGATGAAATGGAAAAAATGGGACCTTCCCCTAGAGTCATTCCTTGAACTCAGATTCTAGCTTCCTAACTGTGAGAAAATAAATTCTGTTCCTTAACATCACCACTTTTGGTATTTGTGTTATGTTAGCGCTAGACAACTAAGGCACTTACTATCCCATGAAGAAGTGCGGCAAAGCAGTCAAAATACTTCCAGTTCCCATAATGATGCAACCAATTCCAATTAATCGTGGTCTGTGGAACTTAGAGCCAAAGTAACTTACAAATACAATCACAAGCAAATTTCCTGGAAGAAAACAAAAGTTATTTTATATGATACTTTTTTTTAGCAACATTGAATACAATTTTGTGTCCAGTGGCCAAGCATATCTCAGAATGAATGCAAATAAAGCATAATACATAGTCCCCAATTCCATGTCTTTAAGTCAATTTGGACTTCTACTGACCCAATAGGGTAGAGTAAAGCCTTATCTTTCTCCGGTAGTGTCACGGATAGGTCAAACTACTAACCCCACTCATAACCCACTACACCACTTGGGCTTCACAATTATAGTTGCTGAAACTCACCTACATTAAAGCACTCACTGTGAAGTTCTTTGACACTCATAGTAAGTAGAAAACACTTTGAGATAAAAATTATATTACTTGGCAATGTGGATGAAATACAATTTTATTGTGAAATTTTAAGTTGACTAGATTTTATTTAAAAAAAGAAAAAGCATGAAAAAATCCTCTTGAACTAAAAATGTTATTCATTCATGCATTTATTCACTCACTCTTATGAAAAAACCCATCATGAATCTGTCATGGTGTTAGGGGCCAGAACCAAGCCAAACAAACAAAAGATTGAGCAATAAGAATAACAAAAACTAAACCTAAAATATAAAAATAAGAAAACATGGCACTTTGTCCTCAAGGAATTTAATTGCCAATGATAAAAATAGATAAGTGGATAGTAATAGTGTTAAACCCCAGAAAGGGATTGTTACATCCTGAAAGATGCTTCCAACCTAAAACTAGGAGTTATCAGAAAGTTTCCTGGAGGAGAGAACATTTGAGATTTGATGTTGGCCATAATCATCTAGATTAAAAAGGGCAAGGAGCGCATTTCAAGTGGACACCGATCCACCTGGAGCTACAAGCATAATAATGAACAGAGGACCAAGAATTACTGAATATTTGATGGAAAGAAAACACCCAGCCCAAATGATGAAATTAATGAACTGAACAGAAAATTTCATAGGGCACTTGAGAAGGCAAAGTAAAATATTGTAATGAAATATGCAAAGACTTAGAAACATATAGCCAAAATTGAAAAACATGCTCAGCCTATCTTAAACTGAAAGAATTCAACAAAAATTCAATACTCAAGTTGCAATACTAAAAGATTCTATGGTCAAAATATTGAATGATTCAGCCAGCATCAAAAGAAGATGAAAAGGATACACTCTATCCAAAAGAACTAGTCAATGTTCCACCACTTCAGGAGGTCGCACATGAACAAGAACCAGTGATGCTGAAGGAAGAATTTCAGACTGCTCTGAAGGCATTAGCCAAAAATAGTGCTCCAGGAATGGATGGAATGCCAATTGTAATGACTTAACAGGCTGCTGAAACACTGGAAGCACTTACTCATCCATTACATGAAATTCAGAAGACAGCTAGAGGGCCAACTGGGTGGAAGAGAGCCACTATTGTATCTATTGCAAAGAAATATGACCCCAAAGAGCGCTCAAATTATAGAACGTCATTGATATCACATGGAAGTAAAATTTTGCTGAAGATCATCCAACAATGATTGCAGCAGTGCATTGATAGGAAGCTGCCAGAGGTGCAGGTGAGAATCAGAAGAAAAGTAGAACAAGGATCAGAAGAAATGTAGAACAAGGGCAACGTTGGATTTTGGCTGAAAGCAGAAAATGCCAGAAGGATGATTACTTATGCTTCATTGACAAAACAAAGGCATTCAACTGTGTGGCTCATAACACCTATGGATAGCCTTGAGAAGAATGTGAATTCCAGAAGACATCATGGTGCTCATGAGGAACTTATTAGACATGGATCAAGAGGCAGTGATGCAAACAGAACAAGGGAATGCTGCATGGTTTAAAACCAGGAAAGGCGTGCAACAGGGTTGTATCATTTTCCCACAATTTTTGAATCTATCTGCTGAACAAGTCATCAGAGAAACTGTACGATAAGCAGAAGAATGTGGCATCCAGATTGGAGGAAGTCTTCGAACAACCTGGTCTATCTGCAGAGGAGACAACCTTGCCGGCGGAGAGCCTGGTCTATCTGCAGAGGAGACAACCTTGCCGGCGGAGAGTGAGGATGACTGGAAGCGTTTGCTGATGGAGACTGAGAATTGTGACCTTAAGTATGGATTCCAACACAATGAAAAGAAGATTAAAATCTTCAAAACAGGACCCACAGGTGACATAAAATGAATAGAGAACATATTGATGTTGTCAACGATTTCATCTTGCTTAGATCCACAATCATTGCTCATGGAAGCAGCAGTCTGGAGGTCAAAAGGCATGCTGTATTGGGTAACTCTGCTGAACAAGACCTCTTCAAAGTGCTGAAAAGCAAGGATGTTACTCTGATGACTAAGGGGCACCTGATTCAAATTATGGTGTTTTCAGTTGCCTCGTATATATGTGAAAGCTTGATATTGAATAAGGAAAACCAAAATAGAATTTTAAAATGCAACACAAATGTACATATAGGAATTTTAACATGTAGAAATTTCAACACAGAAAATGGCACAAGAGCATATTATGGGGACACACCAATAAATTAAAAAGTTAAGAAATAAATAATAGAAAAAAATAAATCATAAAAGGATCTGTGTTACTGGTCAGATAGAGACCAGTGGAAGCCCAAGACTATGGCCCTTAGTCATGATTGGCTGGGTCCAAATATCAGGGGGATATTTCCTTCTGAAAGGAGAAGGAATGGAAACAAAAGGCAGGGGAGGAAGTAGTACAAGTGATGTCTCACTGAGGACATTGCACTCAGTGAGAGGAAACAAAATGGGTCTGAATGGTTGAGTGTAAAAGTGAAGATGTGCTGTGTAAATCTCCCTCAAATTCACAGAAAAGTTAAAAAATTAATAATTATTTAGATATAAAAGAAATTCGAGCTAGATGGCCGCTTGTTCACCTTCAAGCCTTTAAGACCCCAGACACTATAGCTCAGAAGCAAATAAGCCCATATGGAAGAAGCACACCGGCCAGTGCGATCACGAGGTGCCCAACGGACCAGGTATAAGGCATCATGCAAAAAAAAAAAAAAGATATAAGTGTGTGTATGTATGTGTATATATGTGTATATGTATATATGTATGTGTATATATGTATATATATCATATTAAATGAAGGGGGAAGTGCAGAGTGGAGACCCAAGGCCTAAGTGTCGACCAATGGAGATCCCCTCATAGAGGGGTTTAGGAGAGGAGATGGGTTAATTAGGGTGTGAGGTAGTATCGATGAAGAACACCGCTTTCCCCCAGATCCTGGATGCTTCCTCCCCCCAACTACCATGATCCGAATTCTACCTTGCAGGGCTGGATAGGACAGAGGCTGTACACTGGTGCATATGAGGGTTGGAGGTACAGGGAATCCAGGGTGGATGATACCTTCAGGACCAAGGGTGTGAGGGACGATGCTGGGAGAGTGGAGGGTGAGTGGGTTGGAAAGGGGGAACTGATTACAAGGATCCACATGTGACCTCCTCCCTGGGAGAGGGACAGCAGAGAAGGGGGGAAGGGAGACTCCGGATAGGGCAAGATATGACAAAATAACGATGTATAAATTACCAAGGGCATATGAGGGAGGGGGAATGGGGAGGGAGGGGGGGAAAAAAAAGAGGACCTGATGCAAGGGGCTTAAGTGGAGAGCAAATGCCTTGAGAATGATTGGGGCAGGAAATGTATGGATGTGCTTTATACAATTGATGTATGTATATGTATGGATTGTGGTAAGAGTTGTATGAGTCCCTAATAAAATGTAAAAGAAGAAAAGAGAAAAAAATGATTAGGGCAAAGACTGTACAGATGTGCTTTATACAATTGATGTATGTATATGTATGAACTATGAAAAGAATTGTATGAGCCCCAATAAATTGTTAAAATAAAATAAAAATAAAATGGTACTTAAGCAAAAAAAAAAAATTCGAAAACAGGGGAAATAAGCCACAAATTAAAAAACAAATCTCCTAAGGGTATGGACAAACTAAGTTTCCAGATGAAAATTTCCATTGGTGACAGAGAAATAATGTAAAAAGAGCAGTTCTAGTTAGAGGTTTCTAAAGTTTCCAAATTCAGGGATAAAGCAAAGAAATATATGCGTGAATGAGAATCTTACAGGTCGTGCTTTTGCCTGTGATAACAATGTTATAAAAGAGTGGATACATGTTTAAAATGTTCTGAGGAAACAGTTCTTGATCTCTTATTTTTATTTCCAACAAGCAAGGGTGTAGAAAATGTGACATCTGCTTGAGTTTTTTCTGAAAAAAAGAAAGTTCCTGGAAGAGGTGCACCAGAAGAGCAACAAAGAGACCTGAACTCACAGATTTCAGAGATAGGGGGGACCAAGAAAACCAACAAAACTTAAATTGTTTCCAAGCAATTTGTAAAATAGAGACCACGTTTAACAAAACCTGTAAGAATTAATCCCTTACATAAGAAAGAGATGTATAGTGAAGTAAGTTACACAGACAGACACTCTCACTTTTTTCTAGAGAGCTTGAATAAAGCTGCGAATGGAAGAATGAGGGAGGTGAGCACATAATTTATTCCAAAGTGTGAAAAGTCAGAATTCATAAGGGAAAAAGAAAGAAAAGAGAATATTAACCTTAAATTCTATACCCAGTTAAACAATAGAAAGCTAATATAGGTTGTGTGTAAGTTGCTTCTCCTTCTTTGAATCGGATATATCACAGTTTTCTCTCTTCCAAGCTTTTCCCACACCAGGACTACTGGAGAAAAGAAAGGCAAATCTCACAGGTCTGACTTTGCATGCAGTGAGTTTGTGCAGATTTATTTTTCATCCTTACCACTTTTACTATGGATATATATATATATATATATATATATATAAAATGCTGAGAAGGGCTATCTTGGACATTGCATTTTTAAGAGTATTCCTGGGCTATACCTACTAAATGCCATCAGTACTCCTCATTCCCTACTTGTGACAACCAAAAATATATCCTGATATTGCCATACTGTTCCGGATAAGCCAAGCATGGGAAAGTAGTGGTGATGGGGGGGGGGGGGTCGATTCAGCCCTATTGAGAAGCTGTTGAGAAGCTGTGGTGTAGAATATATTTGAACAGTTTTTTTATCTCTACAATTAAAACTGAAATAAAAATTACCAATTTCAAAGCTTCCATCAATCAATCCAGCGATAGAAGATGATATATCAAATCTCCTTTCTATTTGAGTAATGGAACTTTTCATAATGATTCCACCTAGTGCTTTAGCAACAAAGCTGAATGACAGGGCCGTGAAGAACACCTGGGGGGGAAATCAAAATAAAAGGGAAGAAGGGTTAATCAAAGGGCTACATAGAGTTTACATGTGAGTGCGATTTAATAGCTTTTCTTCTTTTAATACATTCTTTTCGATTTCAAAAGCATTGCCAACTTTACCTTATACTGATTTATCTTTCGTAGTCCATTTAATCCTAGTATCAGTCTACTGATAAAGTATCATAGGTAACTTGCTTAAAATATCAGACTATTAGAGCCATAAAACCAAGGATGACTATTTATAATTAACACCATTAACTGATTTCCAAAAAAGTCGTGATGGTTTCAGACAATTAAGATAAAAAGTTATTCTTTATTCATAAGTGTAGGCTGGGAGGGGCGTCGCTAGACATTCTCCAAGGGAGGATTTCCAGGAAGTCAATTGAAAACAGCAATTTGGATGAGGCAATAGAAAGTTCAACCAGCAGCACTAACAACTGACATTTAACACATGGCTCAGTGATTATAGAAATGTTATTCAACACAAAACAAAACACATTGATTCATCCTTTTTTTTTTTAACAGCCCGCATCTTTGTCTAGAAGCAAAACTGAATAAACTTCTACACCACTGGATAAAGCCACCATCCTCTCTAGTCGAGGTCAGTGCAATAGACTTTTGCCTTCCTCTCTTTGTCTCCTCTCAGCACAGGACGTGGATGAAAACCAGAGCATGTTCTATCCTTTGTTGACCATTCACTCCTAGGAAAATCTTAAGTCTTTCCCATCACTTCCCAAACAGCTCCTCTTGAGTTGTTGCTGCTGATTCTGTCTCATGGTGGCCATCTTTATGCTGGCACAGCGCCGTGCTCCATAGAGTTGTCGATGGCCGACTTTTAGGAAGTAGATCACTTGGCCTCTGAGGGTGGACTTCAACCTTAAGCTGCTTGGTGCCTTCCATCACAATGCGCCGATAAGAGAATCACTAAAGATACTGTACCAGTTCTTTTGATACATTCTTAGAGAGCTATTCATTTTTATCTATCTGAAATATGACTTTGTGTGTCTTTAATAGTTTTAGTATTGAATTCTACATTGGTCAATAGCAGTAATATTATTCACTGTCTATTTATCCATTATTGATATTGGAGTGGCTTGCACGTGGCTGCGATGGTGACAGCTGTGCCGCTGCTATTTCCAACAAAAGCAGGATCACTCATGCAGAGAGGTCTTGATGGAAGTTTCAGACTAAGACAACCTAGAAGGAAAAGCCTGGTGGTAGACGAGGTGCTGATGAGCCACAGAAGAGCTCAGGATAGCCATGGAACATTCTCTGACTTTCACATCTTCTGACTCGGTAGCCATATAGCATAGAATAGAACTGCTCTATCGGATTTCTGAGGATGTACATCTATAGAAACAGTCTGACTCCTTTTACTTCAGCAAAGTGGCTGGTGCCGTTGAACCCCTAAGCTTTTGGTTCAGCCCAAAGCATAACCCACTGTATTACCAGGGCCCCTAGATACAGTGTTAGAAGGGTCAGTCACTGAAGGTAGCCAATCGTGTCATGTTTGCTGAAGTAGAAGGAGAACCTTGGTGAAATGGATGGCAACAGTAGACACAACAGTAAACTCCAACCTGCTGGGAATTCTGAGGATGACACAGGACATGGCAATGTTTCGTTCTATGTGACAGAAGGTGTCCATGGGTCAGACCACCAGCTATTGTCTATGTGTCCAATGTTGCAGTGCCTGATACTGTATGCTTACTTTTTTCTTCATTTTTAATGTTTATATATTTTTATTTTAATTGGCGTAAAATTTTAATTGCATTTGAGAGCCTTTAGTTTTATTTTTGCCTTTTTTTCATTTAATAGGTACATTTAGTCAATTCACCTTTTGGCACTGAATGATTTGAAATTATCTCTAATCTCATTGCTTACTATTTAATTACTTATAATGTGTCCTTGTTTTCTTCTTTTCATCCTTAGGGTTTTTTGTGTATTAGAATAACGATGACAAAGGTAGCCAGGACTTACACCGTATTACATATGCCAAACACGTGACATTAATTGATTCAGTTAGCCTTCTCACCCCAGTGAGGTGGATTGTATTACCAATCATTTGATCTCTGTGGAAATGAAGGCCTAGAGAGGTTGTAATTTGGCCAGGCCCACAGCCAGGTTTTGAATGCAGGAAGTTTCACCGTAGAACCCATCTCTGACTGCCTTTTAATCATTGCCTTTTAATTCCTCCCCTTTGGTTTAGTGTATGGATACAGCGATGGAAGCGCTCATCGGTCTATGACGAGCAACAGGGAAGACCAACTGACTAGAGGAAATCCACATTTGTCCATTCCAAAGGAAGATGGCCCAACAGAATGTGGAAACCACCAAACAGTATCTTCTATCACTTGCAAATAATTTTGTGTTTTGCTGAAGATAATTTGAAAATGGGTGCAGCAGTGCGTTGACATGGATGTGCCAGAAATTCAAGCTGATTTCTGGAGGATATGGAATAAGGAATATCTTTGCCGATGTCAGATGGGTTTTTGATGAAACCAGATTCCATCCAGAGAGATGTTTTCCTGTGTGTTGTTGGCTGTTCAATGGTATTCAACTGTATGTATCATCACCACAAATTGTGTATAACCTAATTGTGCTCATGTAACACCTGTCTATGAAACAGGATGTTAGGCATTCGAACAGATACAGATCACAGATAAAACGATATGATGGCTTTCTCAGAAGCTAAAAACCTCCAATGATAAAGCATTGGAAGACCAATACCGAAAGTCAGAGAATTTAAGATAGGGAGATTTCACAACCGAGCTACAAAACATCCGATAGATTTAAAAATGCTAGACAGAGACAACAGGCATTGGGACAACAAGCATTCATAACAGGCCAGCCAGCCATACGGCTCTCAGTGGCAGGGTTAGGGCAAGAATTTGGACAAAGGAAGAGCACAGGCTTTGAAATCAGACAGTCCAAATGCACTTTTAACCCTTTGATTTTTAGCTTAAAACAAGAGTGATGGAAACATTCACAATTCACTACACTTCAGCTTCCTCCTCTATGAGGACTGTAAGTACTATCTAACACAGTGTTGTTCTGAAGTTCAGGGGAAATTGTGTTTGTGAATGTTTGTAAGCACATGGAACACAGAGGGCATTTGAAAGGTCACTATTGATTTATACTTCTCCCTTCTTCTCATTAATATCAGACTTGTTTCTGAAACTTTGCACGTTTAAGTATGCCAACAGTTTTCAGCACTTAAAAAGCAGGACGTGTGTTGAATGTCAAGGTCTCCCTTCTGTTTCTGTGTGACCTAGAACCGCGAGTGAGCAACATGTGAACTGGAGAACAGGGAGGAAAAAGTAAAGCACGTGGCAGATGCATACTGATGCATAATTTGGGTGGTAGATATCCACCCCAAAGATCTAATTTACATTTTTATCAATTTTATGTTTTAAAAATATTTTCTTCTCTGTACATCTTCATTAAAAAATAAGTTTGCATCATATAAATTTTAATACATTCAGAAAGAATCTTACATATTTATGTTTTATCCTTTTCTTCCTCATTATTTCCCTGTTTTGACTCATTTTTGTCTTTCTTTTTATTATCAAGTGATTGTTGCCCTTCGTTTCCATTGCGCTGGCTCGGACTCATGACACCCACATGCAACAGGAGGGGTGTTGCCAGGTTCCGGATCAGTTTTATAACTGATGGCTAATGTACAGGAGCTCATTGCTGGGCTACCATGTAGTTAGAGTGCTTTCCACCTAAGGGGATTCAACTTCTGGTACTCTGTTGGGCAATATTCTGCTGTGATCCAGAAGGCTTTCAATGGCTACTCCTCAGAGTAGATTTCCAGGCCTTTCTTTCTAGTCTGACTTATTGTGGAATCACCCAAAGTCTGTCTACCAGGGTTGACTCTGCTGGCATTTGAAATATTGGTGGCATACTTTCCAGCTCCATAGCAGTGAACAGGTCACCACAGGATGATAAAACAACAGATAGGTAGCACATTGACTCATTTTAAGAATTTTGCCAGTTGCTTTGTCCAAATACATATCTTGCGGTTAGCATCTTTTTCATTTTTGACAGCCCTGGTGCTGGAGTGGATTACGTGCTGGGTATGCTACCCAGTGGTCAGCAGTTCGAAAGCACCAGCTCCCTTGAAGGAGAAAGGTGAGGTTTGCTGCGCTCCTAGTGACGGACAGTCTCGGAACACCAGCGGTAATTCTACTCTCCCTGCTGTAGGGTCACTGTAAGTCCGAATTGATTCACAGCAGTCAAGTTTTATATATTAATTATAACAACCGTTAGCCTTTGGCAATAGCTTAGCAATTGTCTACATAATTACCCTGAGGTGCTTAAAACTTAAGATTTTCTGTCATAAGCTGTTTGCTTTCTATTATCCATTTAGTTTTAATATTTGGAAATATTCTAGAGATTCAAAATGGAGAATTTATATAATTTTTAAATCATTTACTAGTCACTGTTCTTTAAAAGGGTCAGAAAAAGCTTTGAACAAACAGAGACATTTGCCCTTAAATCTTTACAAGCCTGTTTTAGTTATACCTTTGTCCCTTGGGCCCCATACTGCTTGTATTGATCTTGGCTCACCCCCTCAGCTATGATGTCTCTTACCTGATTATAATACTGCTTGGCTATTAAGTTAGTTTGATTCCTTCAATAGCGTTATACAGTTGTATGTATTCGGTAGCCGTTAGCCGTCAATGGCTTCCACATTATGACCTGCTATCAGTAGCAACTCTTCCCAGAAACAAAATCAGAGTAGTGCAGAAAACCTGCTCCACAGAGCCACGGAGGAAAAGAGGCTGAGGCTGGACTAGGCTTGGGCCCTTCCTTCCCCAGGCATTTCCGTCAACACTCCGCCATGCGAGAGAATCGTCTCCTCCTGCAAGGCAGTGGATTTTATTTAACACGCCTCTTCTAGCCATAGCCTTTGTCATTCCCACCAAGTGGCCTTTGTTTTCCAGTGGGTCTGGCTGGATAAGAAGGTGGAGGAAGATTGTATTAAGTGATTCCATTGTGAAGGATGGCTAACAGAGTCAACTGTGATTGAGGTAGAAAGTGAGTCATTTCAAAAGAAGAATGGGGGTGGGGGGCAGATTTTACTACCAGTGTCAAACAGCCAGCAGTGCTTTGAACCCACAGCTTCCTGCACATTGAACTTCTCTGATCCAGGAAGCAGCTTTGACACCCAAGGAGTAGCGAGGGGTAGCATCAACAGGACCAGGGGTGAGTGCCCGGGACAGAACTGTGGGCTTCACAGTCCACCGAGAATCTAAAGCGTAGTGCTGGGGCAAGATGCTATCTTGGGGAGTGGGCCCCTGTGAGCACAGAAGTGAGGGACCTGGGCTTGCTTACCCACAGAGTTGAAGCTGAAGTGAGTTGAGGCTTAGAGTATCTGGGCTTTCATACCTTTTGGCATTAATTATCAACCCCAAGAGAGCATTGTAATGTTGTATGAGGAGGGCAGAGTTGTCAGGCCAAGATTGAAGGCCATAAGGAGGCCTGCCCAAAGAGAAAACATGCTCTTGACCAAACATCTGTACCCTGAGCATTTCTTTATGTCTTTTCAATTGGCATGTAATTTGCCTATCATGCAATTCAGTCGATCGATCATATTAAGAAAAGTTGTGCAATCATCACCACAATCAATTTTTGAACGTTTTCTTTTTTCTTGTGGTTATTGTTGCTGGTTTCCCATTTACCCCCAACACCTTCTGCCATGTCCTCAAGTAATTATTAATCCAGTTACTGTCTCTATAGATTTACTTGTTCTGGATTTTAGAAATATATACAGAAAACATGCAACCCCCTCCCCACCCCCCACAGAGCAAAATAAAACCCAACAACAATGACAAAACAAAACAGAAAAAAAATCTCAATAGAAAAGAATTTAGAAAATATTAAAAACTGGAACAAATTTAAAATAGGTCAAAGGGGAGATCACACGATTAGATGTTACATTTTTACCGAACTGCATGTGTCATAATGAATTTTACAATACTCTGTCTGAGAGTGAGGCTATGGTCAGCGATGATTCACCGAAGACTTAATCTGAAATGGATTTTGGGATTCTACTTTTATCCATAGCCTTCCTGGGAATTTCATACCTGAATCGTGACCTGCCACCTTCCTTAATAAACCCCGTCATCGGGACCATTGTCTGTAAGTTCTGTATGACCCTGCAGTGAATTACCGAGCCTTTCCGAAGATGAGTGCTGTGAGAGAGATGGTTGGTGTCAGAATAGGGCAAAAAGGGATGGAAGCGGGAGCTTGTCTGACCTCTGCCTTGTTGCGATCCGTCCTGGGAGACTGACGAGGTCACCTGTGACCCCCATCTCTTTCCCACCGCTCTCAAATCAGTTTCTCCCTTATGGGCTACGAGCTCACGGACCTGAGTGTGTTTGCCCGAGTACAGAGGGGCATGGGGCTTTCTAGGGGCTGGCAGGCGTGTCCCTAAGCCTCGGTCCCTTTCCTCTCTTCCTGACGTCTTGGAAGTCCCACAGACAAGGGTCCAACTTTTTCTCTTACCCGACTGCGCAGCCCTCACCAGCAGAGAGAGGGCAATCTATACACCCAAATGGTGAAAGTTTGATCAAAACAAACCCAGCTAAAGTGATAACAAAACCAAATTGGGGTATAGAAACCAAAAGAATCAGAGGTTTAGCAGTCATTCATTAGGACTTTATAGTAATTATAACAAACACACCAAAGATAAAAACAATTAACACAACACTAAGAGGCAACCTTATAGCAAAACAATAAACACTACAAAGTAGAAAATGATTCTAAAAACGTAATACTATTTAAGATTCAACATGTAAAGGAGAAGTTGGGGAATCAAATTAAAGATATCACTCAGAATAAATTAGGGTAGGGCGGGGATGACCAAATTTCTGTTAGCATCTTAAAAAAATAATATCAGAAAGAGGAGAGAAGAGAGACTAGCCATAGTCTCTAGACACCACAGAGTTCAAATCCAGGTGATATCAAAATGCTAGAAGGCAAGGAGGCACAACGCAGCACAGGAGAACCTGCTTTAGTGTTTGCCTTCTTGTGGAAAAGATATAACTTCCAAAACATAAGACATGCACTGAGAAGGAATGTGGGAGAAAGTTGGCATAATAAGCACAGGTGATAGAAAGAAGTCCAATATGTCGACATGTGTAATACATGAAATGAGCAGACTCCCTAGCTTAAAAATATTTTCTATCTATAATTCCTACATGAGAGACTGACTCAAAGCATAAAGAAATATTAAATTTCATTATGAATGGATAAAGATCACTACTACTGAAAGAAAACCGCATCTGTACAATAGTATAAAAATAGTTTAAAAAATATATAATAGCAATAGAGAAAAATTCTACATGTTGATAGAAGCAAAAATAGTTATAGAATAATACATTTACTAACTCACTAACACACTGGCAAAAAAGTAAAGAACTACTGGGAAAATAGGCAATTTCTACCCTCTTTCTCTATTATAGTTTACCAACCACTCAAAATATTACAAAGAATATAAAAGATCTGAACTACACAGGATCATAAAGACATGATCAGAGCACAATGTGATCATGATCGATATGAGTAACAACAACTTGTAAGTAGATTTCAAATTTATCTATGACACAAAAGTACACTTCAAAATACCATGTGCATTAATGAATACATTAAAATGAAAATTAAAATGGAAACCCAGAAATTGATAAGAGCTATACTAACAAACTGAAAAGGTAAACCTAACGGAGAAATGCCTAGAAAAAGATAAGTTTTTAAAAATGATTAAAGAAATCAAAGTGTGAATAGTCATATAACACTGAAGCTACTGAGATCTCATCAAATTCTCTGCCATCAAGTCAATGCTGACTCACAGCAAGCCTATAGGGCAGAGTAGCACTGATCCTTTAGGTTGCTGCGGCTATAAGTCTTTATAGAAAGGCTTGTCTTTCTTCCAAGGCCACTGCTGGGTTCAAACTGCTGACCTGAGATTAACAACCTAAAATTTAATCCAGTATACCACCTGGGTTCATTAGATATTGAAATAGTATCAATTTTCTATTTCAAAACAAAAGCAAACAAAACCCAATGAAACATGCAGATTCTGTAGAGTTCTAAACTTTCAATTAAATATCATTTAGAAACATTGCCATTAAGTCAATCCCAACTCACAGTGACCCTATAGGACAGGTAGACCTGCGTCGGTGGGTTTCCAAGACTGTAATTATTTATGGGAGTAGATAGCCTTGGTTTGGTGTGCTGGGTGGATTCAAACCACTGACATTAGATTATAGTAGCAGCCCAATGTGTATCCCACTGTACCTTCACTCCGTCAGATAATGGAGGAGGAATATGGACTATCTAGTTTCTCGTTTAATTTCTTATACAACAATATTGAGGAATGCATTTAACCAGAAAGGCAAAATCCCTGTACACTAAAAACTACAAAATATTGGTGAAAGAACTTAAAGTGGACCTTTAAAAATGGGAAGATATTTATATTCAAGGATTGGAAGACAACATTGTTAAGATGCCAATATTAACCAACGGAATCTACAGATTCTACACCATTTCTATCAAAATACTAATGGGTTGTTTTGCAAAAAACAGAAAAGCTGATCCTCACGTTCATATGACTTTGCAAGAAGCCGTGAGTAACTGCAACAGGTCCTCAAACAGAACAAGCCTGGAGAAGTCTCACTTTTCAGCACTTAATGGAAAACTATAGGAATCCAAATGATTTACTACTTGCAGGAGAGTACACGTATAGACCAAGATTATAAAAATCCAGGAATAAACCCATATACACGTGGCCAATATTTTTTTACACAGTGCCACGCTCATTCAGTAGAGGAAATAATCATTTCAATAAATGGTGCTGGAGTAACCACATTTTCAGCTAAAATGTAGGGCGCTGGAATCCTACCCCATGCCTGATACAAACATTAAATTAAAAAATGGAACAAGCGGGATAAGTAAAAAATGGAATCAAAATAATTGCCATCAAATTGATTCCAAGTCAGTGACTTTAGGACAGGGCCATGGGACAGGGTAGACTTGCCCCCGAGGGCTTCCAAGCCTGTGATGTTTGCAAAGGCAAGTGCTGCGGCTTTCCTCTGCGGAGCTCTTGGTGGGTTTGAGCTGCCTCCTTTTCAGTTAGCAAACAACTGCTTCATCCCTGCACCTTGAGGGCTCAAGCACGGGCTTAAATATAAGAACTAACAGAACACAACTGCTAGAGGAAAAGACAGGAGTACATTTTTTGTGGCTTTGCCTTTGGCAGTTCCGTTTCTGGATATGATACCAGAAGTATGAGCGCTAGAAGAGAAAAAGATAAATTGGATTTATCCAAAGGAAAACATTTACACACCAAAGACCATTATTAAAAAGATGGAAAGGCAGCTTAGAGAATGGGAGAAAATATTTGCAAATCACATAACTGATAAAGATTTAATATGAAGAATTTATTATATATATATGTAGAACTTTCTACAAGTTAACGATAGAAAGGAAAGCAACCTAATTAAAAAATTGACAAAGGACAGGAATAGACATCCTCCTAAGAACATGCACAAATGTCCAACTAGCATGTCAAAATATGTTCCATCAGTAATTGGGGAGATGCAAATAAAAACTGAGATGAGATAACACTCCCTGCCCACTATGATATTTAAAATAAGGAAAACAAGACAGATTGGTCGTTTTCTCTTCAAGAATGAATCCTCAATCATTTCTGTATGATGTATAACAGTATAGTCACTGTGGAAAGTAGTTTGTCTTCCTAAAAATGAATTATCATATGGCCCAGCAATATCCCTCATAGGTGTATATATATGAGTATATATGTAAATGTATATATATATGTAATTATTCTTTAATAGCTAGAATATGGAAACAACCTAGATGCCACTCAACAAATGACAAAACGTAGCTAATAGACAAAATATTATTATGTCACTAAAATGGAAGTCTGGCACAGGCTACAAAGTGATTAGACTTAAAAACTTAGATGAATTAAGACAAACATAAATAGAAAATATGTATGATTCCACTTATATGAACGACCTGGAATAGTCAAATTCCTAGAGGCAGAAGATAGATTATAGATGACCAGATTCTAGACGAAGAGAAAGGCGTGGCGGGGGGGATTTGCTTAAGGGTTTGTGGTGATGTAAACTTCCGAACATGTGCAGTGATGAGAATTTCACAACATTATCAATGCGGTTAATGCCAGTGAATCACAGGCAAAAGGTCAACCAAGGAAATGTTATGCTTTATGTTACATATTTTGAACAATTAAATTTTAAGAAGACATCAGACCAGTGTCTGGAATGCAGGACGTTCTCACTAGGTATTCGGAGTCTCCGGTTGTCAGTTCTGTGCACATGCACGTTGCACACGGCTGTGCAGCTTCGCTTCAACTGTGCCAGCAGCTACTGCTTATTGATTTTAGCTTCTGACGCACACACAAACCAAATGATTGCAAGATCATGGTTTTTAAAGGAGCAAATAATACAGCACACAGTATTTCCCCCCGACAATAGATCATCATAGACTTGCGTTAACCAATATCATTTTAATGATTTTCTTCTGCTTAAATATTATTCAAATGTATTATCAGAGAGAGAATTTTTTCTGAAAACAATCTCTGAAAGCAGACTTCGTGTGCCCTGAGCAAAGTCCAAAGAACCCATCTGTAACATTATTGCAATGGGGTCTGTTCTCTGTGATCTTTATTCAGCTGGCAAACACTATGAATTTGACTAAGGAAATGAACCTAGGATATTAGTCAAAGACATCCATGGCGGATTTTTCTTTTCTTGACATTTTCCTCCCGGCATTTCAAGCTAAATTTTAGGTGGTTTTAGGCAAACTTCTCAAATTCCATGAGCCCTAGTTTTCTATAAAATGGGGAAAACAATTATCTACTACTATGTGCTCAAGTGGTACTTTGTCCTATTTCTAAACATTACCATACAGTCTACACAATTTAATATCCCAGATTTTGTGATAAAACCAAATTTCAGGCTTATTACTATTGCCAACATGCATATGGGAATATTAAATGGCTTTTCTAACTCATCCCCAGGAATTTGGGCCTGGTCTTGTCATTGTTATTTCAGAATTTTTTTAGTAGTCCGCTAGAAAAAAGGAAACTACTATTGGAGTCAATAATGAGGAGGAGATATGGATCTGAGGTCAGGGCGCAGGGGTGTAGGAGCAACAGCAAGCTAGCTAAGAATGGTACTAAGAGAAAGAAATACGGGGAAAGTGACAGTGGGGCAGTAGGAAGGTAAAAGAAAGCAGAGGACGGACCAAGGAAGCAAGGAAATGGATAGAGGTATAAACATAGTAGTGTACATATGTGAATACATTAATCCCCATAATAGAGGTATTGGCCCATGTATATATATTTATACAGCAATACACTGAGGTAGGGGATGGACTTTGGCTCTCTGCTCATACCCTCCCTCAATACAAGAACACTGTTCTAACCAATCAGCAGTCTGAGATGTTCACCCTCCCAACACAATTGCTAGAGACAAAACAGGTGCATAAGCAAATGTGGCGAAGAAGGCGGATGGTGCCTGGTGATTAAAAGATATAGCATCTGGGGTCTTAAAGGCTTGAAGTTACACAAGGCACCATTCAGCAGAGAAGCAACAAGTCCACATGGAAGAAGCACATACTGGTGCGATCAAGAGGAGTCATAGGGACCGGGTAATAGGTATCAGCAGACACAAAACAAACAAAAACATATTATTGAGAACAAGGGGGCTGGAGCAGAGATCCAAAGCCCATCTGTAGACAGTGGAACAATCTCCCCACAGAGGGGCCACAGGGAAGGGATGAGTCACCAGGGTGCACTAAAGTATCTATGAAACACACTACATTCCTCTCATTCCTTGAGGCTTCCTCACTCCCACTACCATGACTCCAGTGCTGTTTCCTAATTCAGACTAGACCGGAACATGTGCACAGGTATAGAGAGGGATGGGAGCTCACGACACACAGACTCCAGGAACAGGAGTTGGAGTAGTGCTACCAGAAGGGTATGAGGACAAGGGGGAGAGGAAGGGAGAAAGGGGGAACCGATCGCAATGATAGACACAGAATCATACACCCCTCTACAGGAGGAAGAACCAACAGAAAACATGGGGGAAGGGAGACAGTGGTCAGTGTGAGAGATGAAAATAACAATATTCAATCTATCAGGGGCTTACGAGGGTGGTGGGGAGGGGTGGGGAAAAGGAAAGCTGATACCCAGGGCTCAACAGATAGTGAATGCCTGGAAAAGAATGAGGGTAACATTGTACAAACATGCCTGATTCAATTCATGTATGGATTGTGATCAGAGTTGTATGAGCCCCCAATAAAATTATTTTTTAAAGATATACATATCTTAAAGATAATATAACTACCTTTTATGTGCTTATCTCTGTGTATTATACTTATAAAAGCACCCTGGTGGAACTGTCTAGTCTGCATTGAAACGCTAACCTCCAGGCTGGCAGTTCAAAGCCACAGTTTCTCAGCAGGAGAATGGTGACATATCTGCTCCTGTAAAGATTTACAGACTCAGAAACTATATTATTACTTTGGACATGTTGTCAGAAGAGACAAGTCCCTGGATAAGGACATCGTGTTTGGTAAAATGGAGTGGTAGCAAAAAAGAGGACGTTCCCTCAAGGAGATGGCTGCTCCTGGGGGGCCAAACATAGGAACAGATGGAGGATGGTCCAGGATTGGGCACAGTGTCACCATGTGTCAGAACTGACTCATGGCACCTGACAACGTAACAGCATGAATCAGGATGAACTGGCTTGATGGTAGAATTTTGTTATATGCAATTATTTATAATATAATACATAATGACATATAATATTATAACCTATATAGCTCTATATTATCAAGACCATAGACCAATTAATAGACCAATAGACCATAGACCAATTTTCCAAATGATCAAATATGCAATTTTTGGTGTTGCATGTTATTCATTAACAACATTTTCTTTTATTATTCTCACATTAACAAATATCTTTTGATGCATCAAGGAATAGAAAATGTCATCAAACTATTTCTAAATTTCACCAGTATTAAACATCCAAACACCTGAAATATCACCAAAGCAATAATGTCATCAGATATACAGATAGATTTAAATCAAGATGTGCATTTTAAAAATGTTTTAATGTGTGCTCTAATGAGAGCTAATTTGAAAAAAATGCTCTTCTTAACTTATCTACTTTTAAAAAAGTGATAACTTCCCCATTTACTTATTTCAGTTTGGAAATATGAAACTCATTCTACCTTGAATCCATCGCAGCATCTAGCTTTCCTTTTGCTGGCTGGCTGCTCCTCTGTTGTTGCATTCAAAGGATGATTTGGGTCCATCTTTGTACCACAATTACCAATAGAATGTTCTCATCAATTCTTGACTGGAAATGATTGCCTCTGAAGGGGGGGAAATTTTAAAAAAATTAATTAAAAATTAATTACAGCATTATCAATCATCCAAACAATAAATCCACTTATACTAACTCAGGGTCTAATGTGTTTAGTAGGGTAGAACTAGATACAAAGGGAAAAGGAGAATTAAAAAACTAAAATAACTATGCATAGTCCCAGCCTAGTGGGAATTGTAATTTAGCTGGTTTGATAAAGTCAGGGAGGGAAACTCAGAACAACAAATGAAGAAGACAATGGAGACTCACCCAGTAGATTGTGTGAGCCAAATGTTAAATTGCAGACTTTAAAAGGAAAAACATTTCTGCATAAATACATAATAAATATTTAAAAGAAAAAAATAATTTGTCTTTATAATTTTGAAAAGTACTAGATAATGCTTTGCACATACTAGATATTCAAAATATAATAGCTTGAGTTATTGTTGGAGTGACGTAAGAAGGTCCCCGGAGGGCCCCGTTTGTTCTCTAGTAACCTACAGGGGGTGGTTTATTATGTACCAAACACCTGGACAATGGCTTCCTTAAGGTTCATAGTCAAGAAACCTCTATAGACGCCTTCTACTCTGTAACACACAGAGCCCCATGTCTTGGAATTGACTGACACTAATGGGTTTGAGGGTTTTTTTAAAGAAGATTTCTGATGCGAGATGCCACTGGAATAAATTCTCAGGGAGCAGAGAAGATGTGGATTTCTAAACAGGATCAAGTGAGCGCCAACTAGTTCTCACAGACTCTGGAGCTGCTCGACTAACCTCATCTTGAGAGAACAAAAATTTTGCTCATTTATTTTGGAAGAGAAAATATATGCATATAATTTAAAATGAAAAAGACCAAAAAGTGATATAGAGAATATTCTCCCTCTGAACCCTGCCTCCCCAGATGTCTACCTTCATATCTTGGAAACTAATGTTATCAGTCTTTAATAATCTCATCAGAGCTGAGAGAACCCTGGTGGTGTAGCAGGTCCAGGTTGGGCTGTGATTCGCATCGTTGGCAGTTGGAAACCACCTGCAGCTGCGCGGGAAAAAGACTGGGCTTACTCCTCCCGCAGTTACACTTTCCTTATGCCGCAGCGTGTCACTCGGAGTTAGCACTGACGCCATGGCAAGGAGTTTGTTTTGCTTATCAGAGTTATGTTATATTCATAAATGGATATGTAACTTTCCTCTTTAAAAATGTGGGCGCATTCAATACAGCGTTCCCTACCTTTGTTTCTTTTTTAGCGTTGTGAATTTGAGATTGTGAATTTGGTACAGATTTACAAACTCGATCATCAGTTTTACATTCAACAATTGGTACATGTTGTGTCAACTCATCCATTGTCAGCCCCCCCCACCCCCCACCCCACCCCCCCCGTGAGCCATCCCTGATCCCATTTCCTCCCTCGGTGCCCAATTTCCATTCCTCCTTCTTTCCTAACCCTCGGAACTTTGCCCTTGAAAATATGCTGACGTTTTCAGCTTCATTAGCCAGTTTTCCTAATGTGGGAGGGAGTTCAAATCAGACTGCAGAATGACTAAGGGCCAGCCCAGGCTTAGGGGCACTACCAGTCTCTAGCCAACCAATGGGTCTAGTCTCTTTTATAATTTTGAGCTTTGTTCCACAAAGAACCCTATCTAAATATTAATAAATTAATGCAGTTCATTGGATTTCATTTTGTAAATAGAAAAATGATACTTTCACTAAGCTTTAGAAACCTGTTCTTGTTTATATATGTGTATAATAGCAAATTTAATATCGAAAATACTTTTGTATGCTGACAACCAAGCACAGATATATGGATATTAGTTATTCAGCAGTGACAGAATATGTTTTAAGTATATTTTATTTATCTATTTAACGGACAAGGATTTAGTGCCTGCTACTAAACAAAAATAAAAACCAAATTCTCTGCCATTGAATCAATTCTTTTATCAAAATTCTATGAATAAATTTTGACCTAGACAGGTAGATTGTGTCCCTTTCATTTTCGATATATTTTTTCCCTTGTCTATGGAACAAATATTTCATAAGGCTCTTCCCTCACAGCTGTGGGCTTTGTTTTTTGTGACTGACTCATTCTGTCTCTTATCCTTCTCCTTAGCTATAATACATCTACCTTCTTAGACTCTTTCACAAGTTCCTGAACCATCAAGCTCGTATCTTTACTATATCTAAAATTAAACCAGACCTAGTCTGTGGTGTCATATCTCGATGCACCCACGATCACCTTCAGTCATATAGAACCACTGTCTCTATATGACCCCCCCAAGCCCCCCCCAAGGTTCTGCTCTCCTTTTATGTATGTCTTCTTCCCCCTTCCCCCTTGCCGCTCTCCCCCTCTCTTGGTGGTGATTCTGCCCAAATATACTCTCTTTGATATTCTGCCTGTGACTCTTAGTTATGACAGCTTCTGCCACACTGCCGATCCCTTGCAGTGACAACTTGCACGGCCTTCTTCACCCCCGCCTCTGTGTTTGTGAGTTCGTCGCAAATCCTGCAGGCCCAGGGCAGATCCATTATGGGGAACCTGCTTTTTGGAAGCCCACGAGTCTCCTTTCCTGTCATAGTGGAGGTCAGTCAGTAACCTGGAGATTCCTCCCTTTCCTATTCAAGAACTAACAGCCCTCCACTTCTTCCATGGAGGTAGAATGAAAAGCCAAGTGGTCTGATCTAATAATTCGGTGAAGTTAGTAAAAATAATCGTCCTGTAGCAATTTTAAGAAGGCAACCAGAAATTCATTTGTTTTCTAGAAATGTGTGGCTCAGCTTGTCTAGAAAATAAATAGCAACAGGAATTCAATTTTATTTTGTACTTATGACATATGCCTATAATAAACCTTAAAATATATAATTCTGATGTATGTCTATGTCCAGAAAAGATATTTGATTATTTTCAATACATAGTAAATTTGTAGTATTTAATGTGATTATTAAAATCCTTTTTTTAACATTTGTGAAGAATTCTTATGTAGAAGTGTTAAAATTAGAGAATTTCAAAAGCTCTTACCTGACTTAGAATCCTACAGCCACTCCGACATCACCACGTCCATCCCTTTACGTGTTGCTGAAATCCCTTGACGGTCAGCTTTTTCACCCTTTCTTTTTTGTTAGTCTAATGATGATTAACCACCTCTTTAGGTCACTGACCTAGACAAATAGAAGAAAATTGCCTAGGTAATTCCAGAAGTCTGCTATTCCTATATTCCTATATTTTAAAGGTTATATCAATACTTTCTCAGAATTTATAACTTATTTTAAGTTAAAAACAATTTTTACTTCTAAGAAATGCTTGTACTTGATTATGTAATTAATATGACTATATAAGTTTTGTTTTGTTTTTAAGGAATACATACATATCAGATTGTCCAGGTATTCAAAATTCTTTCCAAACAAAGGAATGCAAAGAAAATATTAAAATGGGTTTTCAAGCTATTTAAGAATTCAAAGAATCAAAAGATACTCTTTTTACTTGGCTCTTGAATACAGTTTTAATATGATGAGATTTTCTTGAAGATAGGAAAGTAGCGATGCAGTACAGGATCAATTATATAAATTATTTAAAAATATTTACAAAAGTCAAGATTAGTTTGTATAATAGGCTGCTTATATAGAAACATAAGGAAAAGAAGTCACATAGTGTCTTCCTTTGGATTTGGTTTCTAGAGAAGGGAAGGTTTCCACCCACTTGAATTTTTCTTGAATAGAGGTGAAATGCAATTCATTTTTCATTCACTTACTCAAATATTTTTGATAGCCTATTTGACCCTGGTGGTGTAATAAGTTACGGGCTGAACTACCGACCAAAAGGCTGTTGGCTCAAATCCACCATCCTTTCCTCAAGAGAAAGATTAGGATTTACAGCCATGGAAACACTGAAGGACAGTTCTACTCTGTCATATAGTGAATGGGAATTGACTCAGTGGCAGAGCTTTTTATACCACAGACACTAGACTTGATTCTGGAGGTACAAATATGAATACAATAGAGATTTTGTCCTCACAGCACAAATGCCGATAGCAACGAGCAAATGCGTGTATTAAAATCTTCTTACCCATTATCGCTGTCATAGGGCAATCGTTGATCTACCTACAACAATATACACTAACGTTCCTCTTACAGTTATTTGGACGCTGGGTTTGATTCTTGTTTTGTTCTTGTAAAAGTGGATTCATAAGGGGATCCACAGAGTATGTAGGGGAATAAAGCAGAAAATACAGGGCCTGGGGCCTGTAGAACTGGCACAAAGAAGAATTGGGAAGGGATTCCAAATATTTCTCTGTTGAGTCAGAATCTACCAGAATTCTTCATTAAAACAACATCCCACAGCTAAAAGAAATGCATGTGGTAGGGCTGGGTAAGAATGAACATACAAAGATAAGGCATTTTTAATAAACACGTCACACGATTTTTTATGTAATGCCTGGTTTGAGAACCACAGAGATTCAGCTCCTTTTCAGTAGCATTTAACTGCTCTTCCATTCAGAGTAGGATGAGTGTAGACGCCCTCATACTACTTTGCATTTGCTCGACAGCACTGCTGCACAGGCCATGACAACTAGTTTGGGGACAGTACAAATTACCTGACGAAATTAGAAATCCCTAACCTAAAACTAGCAGTGGTGACATTCTGGAGTGTTTCCAGAGGCCAAAGAGCATTTTCTATGCCCTTCTCTGTGCGTGCTCTGTAAGTAATTACACCCTTTGTGTTTGCAGAAGAGCAGGGGGGCCAGAAGAAAGACATGTGGCAACCGTTCTCTCAAAGTCAACATCATGATGACAGTCGTGATCAATAGAATTGCCTATGTTTGCTACAACCAACCGACCAAATAAAGAAAATATGATTGACATTTATTTATGAGACCATCTGGGCAGTCTGTGGCCTCTGATAAATTTAGATTCCAATTTGTCTCTGCGGCTTGCTAACAGCATCACCTTACACACAGATCATTTAAACCTGTAACTAGAAGAAGGTTTAAAGAAGTCAAGATGTTCTCTACAATCATAGAGAAGCAATTATGTAATCACCAATAAACAAAAATATTAAAAACAGTAAGAAATTCATCATGGTTAAAGAGTCAAACATGACACTGATACAAAAATCATTCTTTGTGAAAATTGTGTTTAAAAGTTTCCACTGACTTCCTAGGTCACTTAGAATAAACACTCCAGTGTCTTAGGGTCTTTGATACTTATAGGTGCTTTAATGGCAATACCAAGTAGGTGACTTTAAAGAATAGAAATTTATTTTCTCATAGCTCTGCAGAAAAAAGTCCAACTCAAGTTCTCAGCAATGTAAATTTTATTCTTTTTAGTTGCTTTGGACATGTTGTGATTCCTTATATCAGTCTTTCCCTGTGAGTGTGAGCATGTAATTTATTCCTTTTTTGTCAGAAGTGATTAGGTTGAGGGTACACCCTGAAGTCATACTTAAAAATAATAATAATAACAAGCAAACAACAATAACAACAACAAAAATTCACTACCATTGAGTCAATTACAACATACAGTGACCCTCTCGGATAAGGCAGAACTGCTCTAGTGGGTTTCCAAGACTGTAAAACTTTATGGGAATAGAAAGCCTCGGCTTTCTATCATTGAACAGGTAGTAGTTTCAAACTGCTGCTATTACGATAAACAGGCCAACACATAACCAGTATACCATCAGAGTTCTTCTACAGCAGTGCATTACTACAGCCTTGTGGAGTTAACAAAGAAAACTCTCCTTGCAAACACGTTTTCATACACTCATGCACCCACTGTTGTGAAGGTTGTTGTGAGGTGCCATGAAGTCAGTTCTGACCCACAATGACCCAAGTACAACACATGGAAACACGGCTCACTCCTACCCCCCTCCTGACAATTGGTCTAATGTTTGAGGCCATGGTTGCAGGCGCTGTGTCAACTCATCCTGCCATGGGCCTTCCTTTTGTTCCCAGTAGAAATCAAGCAAGACGTCCTTCTCTGGGGATTATTCTCTCCTGAAAAATGTTCCAAGTAAGTGAGAACAAGTCTCACCATTTGTCCCTCTAAGGAGTATTCTGGTGGTGCAGACCGATTTGTTTGTTCTTGTGACAGTCCCTGGTACTGTCAGTAGCACCAGGATTCAAATGCAGCTGTTCTTTGGTCTTCCTCAGTCAACGTCCAACTTTCACGTGCATCTGAGGCCATGGAAAACACCATGATTTGAGCTAGAGTCACCTTAAGCCTCAAAATAACATCCTTGCTTTTCAACACTTTATAGTCATTTGGCACAGCAAAGCTACACACTGCAATGCATTATCTGATCTCGTGACTGCTGCTTCTGTGAGCATTGATTGTGTATATCCACTGCTACCCAGGAAGTTCAACTTATCACAACACTATAAAGACAGAGCAGAACTTCTCCATTAAAGTACCTCACACTGTAGATCATTAAAAGGCTAGAGAGTCCCATTTTCTCCCTGCAGTTCAGCTTGTGGGTTTGGCCCACTGACCTTTGAGGGTAACAGCCCAATGCCTCATCCACTCGGCCATCACCGCCCCTTACCTACTGGTTTTAGCCCTTACTTCTCAAAAAAATAAACCAAAGCAAAGCCCAGACCACTGTGATCAGGTTGATGTCAATGCACAATGAGCCCAGATCAGGCTTCTGAGGCTGTGAATTGACTCAGTGACAAGGGATTTGGTGATTTTTGGTAATCATTTGAAGGTAGTCTTTGGGGGGTACAAACAGTTACTATGCTTAGGTGTTAACTTAAAAGCTGCAAATTTAAAAAATAAGTTATTGTAAGTATGAATCCACCGCAGAGGTGACTCATGAGAAAGGACCGAGGATCTCCCCCTGAAACAAAAGGCATCCATTGGAAATCTGATGGAGCGCATAGCTCTCCTCTGAACACATTCTACTCGAAGACAAAGGCTTTTGTGTTCCTTCTTACAGCTCATTCACAGGGGAAAATGAGATTTTCAAAGTATTTGCTGGAGATATGTTTGTTGAACTGTTTTATTGAAGATCGATGAGTGTACAATAAGCTTCACATACATAAAATGTGAAACTAAATGAGTTTTGATCTACGGATTACCCTTGGTGGTGGCGGTGGTGTTAGGCACTATGCCGTCGATTCTGACCCATAGTGACAATATGAACAAGAGAACAAAACACTGGCCAGGCCTGTGCCATCCCCACAGTCGTTTCTGTGGCTAAGTCCCTCGTTGCAGCCACGATGCCATCCATTCCTTTAGGCTCTTTCTCTCCCTCACTGCCTCTCCCTCACTGCTTTAACAAACGCGATCTCCTTCTCCAGGGACTCGTCTCTTCCAGTTACGTGTCCAAAATATGTAAGACCGAGTCTTGCCATCCTCACCGCTAAGGAGCACTCTGGCCTTACTTCTTCTAAGACAGACAGGTTTATCCTTTTAGCAGTTCATGGTATTTTCAATATTCTTCTCCAGCACCACAATTCAAATGCATCTATTCAATTTAGGTCTTCATTATTCAATGTTTAATTTTCACATGTATATGAGGCAATTGCAAATATCACAGTGGATCGGGTGTAACATAGGCTTCAAAGTAACATCCTTGCTCTTCACAATTCTAACGAGGTCTTGTGTAGCAGATTTACCTAATACAATACGTCTTTTGATCTCTTGATTGCTGTTTCCATGAAGATTGATTGTGAATCCAAGCAAGACAAAATCCTTGACAATTTCCCCATTTATCAAGATATGAGGATTTTGGTCTGTGGTACATTGAGCTGTAATCCGTACTGAAGGCTGCAGTCCTTGATCATCATTAAGTGCTTCAAGTCCTCATTTTCTGCAAGCAAGGTATGCTGAAGGTTATTAATAAGTCTATCTCTAATCCTGATGCCACATTCTTCTGCATATAATATAGCTTTTGGGATGATTTGCTCAGCATTCAGATTGAATATGTACAGTGAGAGAATATAACTCTATAGCTCACCTTTCTTGATTTTAAACCATTCAGTATTCCCTTGTTCTGTTCATACAACTGCCTCCTGATACATATACAATTCCTACATGAGCACAATGAAGTTTCTGTAACTCCCATTCTTCTCCAGGTTATCCATAGTTGGTTATGATGCTCACGGTCTATGAAACCCAAGTTAACATTTTTGGTATTTTTTTGCTTGTAGCGAAGGTCCGTCTGACATCAGTAAATGATTTCCCTTGTTTCATGTTCTCTACTGAATTTGGCCTAAACCTCTGGCAACTCCCTGTCTAAGTATTGCCGCAACTCTTGTTGGATGATCTTAATCAAAAAGTTGCTTGCTTCTGATATCAATAATATTGTTCTATAATTTGAACCTTCTGTTCGGTTACCTTTCTTTGGCCTGGGTACAAATATGGATCTCTTCCATTCATTGGCCAAGTTGCTCTCTTCTAAATTTCCTGGCAGAGAGGAGTGAGTGCTTCCAGTGCTTCATCAGCTTGTGAAAACATTTCAATTGGCATTTCATCCATTCCTGGGGCCTCTTTTTTGGCTAATGCTTCTAGTGCAACTTGAAATTTTTTCTTCAGCACCCTTGGTTTTTGTCATATGGGACCTCCTGACATGGTGGAATGTCGACTAGTTCTTTTTGGTACAGTGACTCTGTTTATCGTTTATATCTTCTTGTGATGCTTCCTGCATCATTCAATATTTTGCCCATAGACTCATTCAATATTGAAACTTGAGGCTTGAATTTTTCCCTGTGTGCTTTCAGTTTAAGATATGCTAAGTGTTTTTGTCCCCTTTGGTTTTCTAATTCTGGGTTTTTACGATAATATTTGACTTTGTCTTCTTGAGCTGCTACTTGAAATTTTTTATTTAGAGAATTGATTTCATAATTTCTTCTATTTAGCTTCACTACTTTATCACTAAGAGCAACTTTCAGAGTCTCTTCTGACACCCAGGCTGATCTTTTCTTTCTTGCTGGTCATTTTAATGACAGCAAGATAATAAACATAACAATCATTCTCAGAACTTTTCTACTCCCCATTCCTCCTGTCATTACATTCGCAGATAGCCACTGACCCTCTCTAGGTCACTACAGAGGAAAATACTTCCTAGAGTTTGACATTGGTGCAATCAGATAGCACGTACTTCTTTTGCCTTCTTTCATTCATCACACTTATTTTAAGATTCACTCATGGTTTGTGAATGTCAATAGTTCATCCCTTTCAAAGTTGAGTGGTATTCTATTTTATTCCTCTAACAGAATTTGTATTTTTACTTAATGCATATTTAGGATGTTTCATATTTGAGGCAATAAAATGTTATAAAATTATTTAAAAAATTTTGTGTGGATACATGTTTTCATTTTGGGGGGAATAAACACCTAGTATTGAAATGTCTCAATCATATAGTAAATGTATGTTTATTTCTTTAAGATTTCTCAGTTGATTTTTTCTAATGAGGTTTTGTAATTTTTTTATTTTATTAGAAGAGTATGCAAGTTGCAAAAACCCTGGTGGCATAGTCAATTGTGTGTTGGGCTATTAACCACATGGTCAGCAATTCAAAACCATCAGGTACTACATGAGAGAAAGAAGTGGCTTTCTACTTCCATAAAGATTTATAGTCTAGGAAACCCACAAGGGCAGTTCTACTCTGCCTTGTAGACTTGCTGTGTGTTGGCCTCTCCTTGACAGCAGTCCGTGAGATGCAAGTTTCAGGTCCATCATACCCTAACCACCTCTTGGTGTGAATAAGCTTTTTAAACTTCAGTCGTTCTACTAGGTATGGAAGAAATAATGCACCATTCGATAAATAATTGGAATGTAGGGTGTACAAAGTCTGACTCTAGGCAAATTTGAAGTTGTCAGAAATGAAATGGAGTACTTAAAGATTGACATCCTAGGCATTAGTGAAAATGGGCTGGTATTGGCCATTTTGAATCAGCCAATTACATGGCTTACTATACTAGAAATGACAATTTCAAGATAAATGGTGTCATATTCCTGGGAAACAATAACATTTCCAGACCTATCTTGAAGTACAATGCTGTCTGTGATAGGATAGTATTTATACATATATAAGGAAATCCAGTTAAATATAAATATCATTCAAACTTACATACCAACCTCTAAAGCTAGTGATAAATCTAAGGCAGCAGGGTGGGCTTGGGGCTGCACAGTCAAGTAAATCAGAACGTGAAAGTTGGAAACACGAGGAAAGATCCATATTTGGAAAATATGGCCTTACTAATAAAAATGAAGCTGGAGATAGAATTTTGCAAATTTCCTCATCGCAAATACTTTTTTTCAACAACATAAATGGCAACCAAACACATGGATGTCTACAGACGGAATACATAGGAACCAAATTGACCACATTGGTGGGATGAGATGATGGAAGAGCTAGATATCAGCAGCCAAACTGAGGCCAAGGGCTGACTGGGAGCTGACTCTCAATATACGTTGAAGCTGAAGAAGACTAAAATAAGTCCATAAGAATAAAAATGTCATCTTTAAGATAGTGCATCTGAATTTTGAGAACATCTAAAGAATATATTTAACTCATTGAACACTAAGGAGTTAATGCGAGTTAATAATTGTACCAAATACGATGAGCTTTGGTATGATACCAAGACCATCATATATGAAGGAAGACAACAGATATTTAAAAAAAATAGGAATGAAAGAAAAGATCAAAGAGGAGACTCTGAAATTTACTCTGGAACATAGAGTAGCTAAAGTGAATGGAAGAAATGAGGGTGTAAAAGTGCCACGCAGACTTTTCAAAGGGCAGCTTGAGAAGACAAAGGACATTATTATAATAAAATGTGAAAAGGAATGGAGTTAGAGAACAAAAATGGAAAATGCTCATCATTTATCAAGCTGAAAGCACTGAAAAAAAATAAAGCCTCAAGTTGAAATATTGAAAGATTCTGTGGGCAAAATATTGACTGATGTAGAAGCGTCAAAAGAAGATGGAAGGAATACACAGAGTAACTACCCAAAAGACCTGATCAAGAACCAATGGCACTGAAGGAAGAAGCCCAAACTACACTGAAAACATTAATAGAAAACCAAGGGTCCAGAAATTGTCAGAAGACCAATTTAAATGTTTCATTAAACTGAAAAAGTATTGGAAACACTCTGTCGTTTATGCCAAGAAATTTGAAAGACTGGACTAGATGAATATTTGGATCCACTGCAAAGGGAGGTGACTCAACAGAATGTGAAAATTATCAAACAATCTTATTACTATGATATAAAAGCAAAATTTTGCTAAAGATAATTTTAAAATGGTTGTAGTACTATATTGACAGGGAGCTGTCTGAAGAAAGCAACAACAACATGGAAAAAGAGGTATCATTGTGGTTGCCATGAGATAAATCTTTGCTGAAAACAAAGAATACCAGAAAGATGTATGCTTGTGTTTTATTGACTATTCAAAGTCTGTGTGGACTATAAAAACTATGGATAAGCTTGAGAAAAATAGTAATCAATTCCAGAGCACTTCATTGTGCTCATCTGAATCCTATACATCAGCAGTTCTTAACTTTCCTAATGCCATGACTCTTTCATGTAGTTCCTCATGTTGCGGTGAACCCCTCAACCATAAAATTAATTTCGTTGCTACTTCATGACTGCAATTTTGCTACTGTTATGAATCAGGCAAGCCCTGTGAAAGGGTCTTTTGACCCCCAAATGGGTCGCGACCCACAGTTTGAGAACTGCTGCTATACATGGATCAAGAGTCAGTCACTCAGGCAGAAGAAGGGTCTATTGCATGGTATGAAAGATGTTCACCAGGGCTGTATTCTTTTATCTTGCTTATTCAATGTGTATGCAAATAACCCGAGAAGCTGGACTGTAAGAAGAACACAGCACCGAGATTGGTGGAGCGTTTATTAAAAACCTACAGTATGGACATGGCATAACCGTGCTTGCTGAAAGCAAGAGGACTTGAAGCCCTTGCTGATGAAGAACAAAACCGGCAACCGTTAGTATGGATTACAACTCAATCAAAGGAAAACAAAACTCTCACAACTGGGTCAATAGATAATAGCATGATAAATGGAGAAAAGATCTAAGTGGTTAAGGAGTTCACTTTAGTTGGATCTATAACCAGTGCTCAAGGAAGCAGCAATAAAGATTTTAAAGGACGTATTGGGCAAAATGATATTGGGCAAATTTGCTGCACAAAACCTCTCTACGGGGTGTGAGGGACGATGCTGGGCGAGTGGAGGGTGAGTGGGTTGGAAAGGGGGAACTGATTACAAGGAGCCACATGTGACCTCTTCCCATGCAAAAAAAAAAAAAGATATAAGTGTGTGTATGTATGTGTATATGTATATATGTATGTGTACATATGTATATATATATCATATTAAATGAAGGGGGAAGTGCAGAGTGGAGACCCAAGGCCCAAGTGTCGACCAATGGAGATCCCCTCATAGAGGGGTTTAGGAGAGGAGATGGGTTAATTAGGGTGTGAGGTAGTATCGATGAAGAACACAGCTTTCCCCCAGATCCTGGATGCTTCCTCCCCCCAACTACCATGATCCGAATTCTACCTTGCAGGGCTGGATAGGACAGAGGCTGTACACTGGTACATATGAGGGCTGGAGATACAGGGAATCCAGGGTGGATGATACCTCCAGGACCAAGGGCGTGAGGGACGATGCTGGGAGAGTGGAGGGTGAGTGGGTTGGAAAGGGGGAACTGTTTACAAGGAGCCACATGTGACCTCTTCCCTGGGAGAGGGACAGCAGAGAAGGGGGGAAGGGAGACCCCGAATAGGGCAAGATATGACAAAATAACGAGGTATAAATTACCAAGGGCATATGAGGGAGGGGGGAAAAGGGAGGGAGGGGGGGGAAAAAAAAGAGGACCTGATGCAAGGGGCTTAAGTGGAGAGCAAATGCCTTGAGAATGATTGGGACAGGGAATGTATGGGTGTGCTTTATACAATTGATGTATGTATATGTATGGATTGTGGTAAGAGGTGTTGGAGTCCCTAATAACATGTAAAAGAAGAAAAGAGAAAAAAAATGATTAGGGCAAAGACTGTACAGATGTGCTTTATACAATTGATGTATGTATATGTATGAACTGTGAAAAGAATTGTATCAGCCCCAATAAATTGTTAAAAAAAAATTAAAAAAAATAAAATGATACAGCATTGCTTGCTGACAATAAAAAAAAATTAAAAAAAATAAAAATAAAAATAAAATAAAATTTTAAAAAAAGAGCTAAAAAAAAAAACACCTCTCTACGATGTGGAACAGCAAGGATGCGTCACTGTGAGAACAAAAATGTGTCTGGCCCAAGCCATGGCCTTTTCAATTACCTCAGATTTATGTGAACGTTGCATATTGAATAAAGAAGACTGAAAAAAGAATTGATGCATTTCTTTTTGTTCCCCCAAAACCATTTTATTGGGAGTTAATACAGATATCATATCATTCCAGAGTGCAATCACATCAAGCAGTATTCCTTTGTTCTGTTCACACAACGCTATGCATGGCTTCAAGCAATTCTAGGTAGACTCAATCCTCCAACCTTTTGATCACCAACTGAGCATATGAAGAGTTTTCACTGCACCAAAGTGATGACAAGTCCCGGAAAATAAAACTTTCTTATTAAATAATAGGCTTTTTGAAGCTCAATGGAGGAATAAATTTTCACCCCTGCTCAATAAGGCATAGACATTGTATTAACTATTTGCTGAGACTTCAGAGCAGTGCATAAAAGCATTTTTGAAAGAGCAATATGGTACAGACTGGCAGCATGCACCTATTGAACTCTTCAAATGAAGCTAGTATGATGAGGAAATGGAAATTTTAAATATTATTTAATTCATATAATTTATGTTTACATGGCCATCTCTGGCTTATATTCTTGGGACATGTGGTCAGGAAGGACAAGTTTGTGGAGAAAGCATCGTGGCTGGTAGCAGGGCATTGAGAGAAAGAAAGGCCCTCAATGAAATGCAATGAGAGTGTCTTTAACAGTTGGCTCAGACAGAACAATGATTGTGATTGCGACACAGGACCAGGCAGCATGGGCTCTATTATGCAGTGTTCGACCTCTACCAGGACTGCAACTGGCTCGATGGCATCCAATAGCAACGACATATGACTCCTGGCAATCATCTTAGAAAGCAAAACTTCCCCCAAATGACCTGCTCTGTGACTGAGGAGAGGCAGCAGAAGAACATATATTTCTCCAGAGTGTCTCAAAATCTTACTTAAGAAGTTTTGTTTTTAAAGGTTTTTACTTTTAATTGTACCCTTTTCCAAGTCCTGAAAAACTAAATAATTAGGCTATTGAAAAAGAGGTACAGACAATGCTCTATTATCTCTCTCCTTCCGTCTCACCTTTATTTGGTCCTAAAAACAAAGCCTGAATGTATGGTCTCTCTGAACATGTTAGATTAAAATTGGTGTTTTCAATTTATATATGATATTGTAGTGACTATATTTTGTGTAAATATTTAAATGTATCTATGATTATTTCTACAGTATAATGTCATAGATCTAAAAGTGTTATTTCTAAGAATATAAGTTCCTTTTGTAAAACTAATTTTAAGCTCTTTTCCAAAAATATTGAAACAAAAAGTCCCTCCATAAATATTGCCCCTCTTGTTTTATCCTTATGCAGATATCTAGATCTTGATTGATTTGTTCCAAAGTGGAATCTCAATGTTGATTTTATTTCAGCAGGATCTGATGGCAGAATCCTGTAATATATTTCATATGATAGAGATACTTCTCTCAGATTTTTCTAATTTTCTTTGCATCCAATTTTTTTTTCATACTTAAAGGACAGAACTGTGTTCTCTTGAATAGCATCAGTTTGACTTTTGTTGTTGTTGTTTTGTTTTGCTTTTCTTAACAGAAATTCCAATTGTTCTTATTCTCCTCACTACAGACCACGTTTTTCTTTAAAGTTTCTGGCAACTCCAACTCACTTAGGGAATTCTTATGTTGCTTTCTCCCACAGGACACAATAAAGGCCTCTCACATTTCTCACAATAGTCTGTCTAGCAACGGCATCTGCCTGTCCATCACGTGTATGATGAAGTTCCTGTAATGAGCACATCTCCTGCAATCATCTCGCACATTTCACTCAGGACTGTTGCAGTGTGTGCTGTGTCCCAAGAACTTTTTCAAAGCATCAGGCATCCTGTTGGATAACTTGGAGAGCTCTAGTTGCCTAACAACTTTCATAACAGAACCCACTAATGGTTCATCTTAACAAATCCAGAAGCTGGGATTAGAGAACATTGAGAGATTTGAAAGAACGGAAAAGGCCTATGGAGAAATGAGTGATATTATGCCTACAAATAAAAAACAAATATGAACCATACCTGATGGTCAGGAGATTTGTGAAGTTCTTCAGCCAGTAGGTGGAGGCAGACTCGGATCCGCAGAGATGGATACGGAAAGAGGTGCACGTCTCTCTGTAGGCACAGAGCACTTTGGTCGCCAAGGCAACTTTCCTTCTCCAGGAATCAACTCTTTCTGGGGACACTCTGTATGCAACGACTAAGCCTTATTCAAAGGGGATTAGGGCCTTTACTAATTGAACCCATACCTGGGATATTACAAAAAATTCCCCTGCGATTTTAGGCTCCATAAAATAAATTTAATAATGGAACCATGAGGCATAATCTGAGTAGGTTAATGCTAAATAAATTAGTTACGTTACAGAAGTGATATGGTTAAGTTAATTCAGTTCTCGTCCTATCCTTCCTGCAAGATGGTCCTATAGGATTTAAGACTAGGAAAGCAGACTTGAATTAGGGAAGACATAAGCACACAGGATGGGGGAGGGGTGCGAGGTAGGGGTCATTAACACATGGGTTAATAAAGAGCTTGAGGCAACCTTGAACTTCATAAGGGCAGGAAGTAGCCATACCATTTATTTCTTCAGAAAATATAGAAGTTCCAGATACTTAGTGGTTACCTACTATTTGCTGACTAAAACAGTGAATAATCAAATCAACATTTGAATGGTGTCTGTTTTCAGGATGTGCTACTTTAGCAGAGCCCCTTGAAAATATAAGGTAATTTATTAACCACAGATGGAAAGAAGCTGAGCATAGTGGTCTGGTAAGCTGAACAATGGTCCTTAGAGATAGCCTTAGTTTCATCCTTGGAACCTGCTCATGTTAATTTATAGGGCACCAGAAATTTTGCAGTGGTGATTT
This sequence comes from Tenrec ecaudatus, assembly GCF_050624435.1. Taxonomy (NCBI): domain Eukaryota; kingdom Metazoa; phylum Chordata; class Mammalia; order Afrosoricida; family Tenrecidae; genus Tenrec; species Tenrec ecaudatus. The sequence continues at coordinate 110,513,932 of NC_134535.1, forward strand.
GATGAAGGATCTTTAGATTAGAAAAGAATACTGGGTGTCCTTAAAACAACGGAAAGTGTTCTTAGAAGAGAGAGGCAGCAGGGGATTTGAATCTTGAGAAAGAAAAAGAAAATGTGGTGAAGCAGAGATCGTAAGTCCGCATTTTGAAACAGGGAAATGAACTACAGGCCAAGAAATACCAGTGGTCGTTCAAGAACTCTCTGCTGTAGATTCCACGCCGACTCATAGCAAACCTCTAAGACAGGGTAGAGCGTCCCGGGAGCAGCTGGTGGCTTCAAAGTGAGGACGTGTGGATGGAAACCCAACATGTAACACTGAGAAATGGAAGGTCTCTTCTTTTAGGGCCTCCCGATAAAACCAATCCTGCTGATACACTGCTTTTAGCCCATCACCACTGATTCCAAATCTTGTACATCCTTACCGTGTACCTCCTTAGAATTGTGAAACACTTAATTCGTGTGATTTTATGCCACTAAATTTGTGATGATTCATTAAAGCAGCAGTAGAAAATCAGTAAGGTGGTGTGCTAGTCTGGGTTGACTAGAGAAACCCATCACAGACACTCATATGTGTATAAGAAATTGACAACAGATTAGATAACGACAAAAGCTGGTAACTATCTGCATCTCTTATCATCTCTCTTACTCCACTGGCCTCCCCTCTCCCACCTCTTCCAGAAGATATACTGAAATATTCATTTAACAGCTCCTGGATGCTGGATATAAAAATATCCTGTGAGTAGAGTTTGTGATGAGTGTAATAAGCTTAATAGGCTCAGTAAATGTAGGTTTTCAGGTCCATGGGTTGTGTTTCAGGCACCTACATATCATAAACATATTATATATATATATATATATATATTTCATAGAGTTCTTGAGAAAATGCTTTTCATTTTCATGAACTTAAAAAAGGCATATAGTGTATGTGGGGTTGGGTGTAAACTACATTTGTGATGATTATTATAGTGAATTACCACAATATTTGGGGTCTTGCTAAAGTATACCTCCCACATCTCTACCTACAGGAAACATATAATCAATGGTCTCAGCTGCTGAGCTCTGAGGTTCTTATTAATGTCTCTACCAAGGCTGCTCATGGCTTGGGTTGCTGAGCCCCTTACAAAGGAACACAGGGGTAAAGCAGACCCTTTGTCGGCAGGGCTGAGCTCCTTTGATGTCTGAGTTTGTGTGGAAGATTCTAGAGCCTTTGCATTGAAAATTCCTTCTTTTTCTCCTTTCTTGGGTTCATAGCTACATTGCAGTCTCATAGTTTTCTTCACCCTATTTTCTCCCGTTTCCCCCCAGAAACATGCTTGCCTCTTGTGTTAGTCTGGGTACTTTAGAGAAACAAATTCACAGAAACTCGTGTATATAAAACTCTCTCAAGGGTAAAGGGTAAGTGCACATCAAGAAAACATCCCAACCCCGTGCTGCCCAAGCCCACAAGTCCAACAATAACCCATAAGTCCGACACCAATCCACAAAGTCCTCCTCCATCTCACAAAACACACACTATGATGCCGACTGCAGGAGGAAAGCCTAATCAGTGAGCATATAAGCATCTCAGCGCTGGCAGGGGTCTCCACACGGCTGCTCCAGCACCCAGGGCTGCATCGGGGTAGGCCCATGCGGCTTCTCCTTGGGCAAGGTTCACTAAGCCATTTATCCCTCCGCCCTTCAATTAACCCCACATGTGTTTATCAGCCAGGTTGGCACAATAAACTTTCTCACATGGTTACTCCTCTCTTGATGTTTCTTTCTTGGTTAACTAACACTAGTAACATTTCTTTTCTTTAATGATGGTCCCCTCTGGAAACCATTCCCCTTGTCTAGTCTTTTAACAGTCAGCACATGTCCCCCAAGAATTTGAATCTGCTTCCATTATTATTACTTCAAGTGAAGATCCTGTTTCTCACTGGGCCCACCAGCTTGATTACAATGGTACACTGTACCTAAACATGGATTCTATATTTTCTCAAAGACCTAATCTGCTCATTCTTTGTTACCCTAAAAATGACGTTTCATGAAACACCTTCGATGAGGTGAGACTAGTGTTCCAGTCTGGAGAATAAATACACTCTGAGGAGAGTTGCCTGGACATCAAGCCCAGCCCTGCTGCCTAGTATGTGTGACTTTGCCAGGTAACCATGTAGTCCTCGTGTCTGTGGACTCAGGATGGCCACAGCACCTCTCTTATAAGGCTGTTAAGAAGAGTAAATTACGGAACCATTTGAAGGCTGCACACATGATTCGACTTAGATGAAATAGAACAGGAAAATCCATAGAGACACTAAGCAGATCAGTGGTTGCCAGGAATTCAGGGTGAGGGAGAAAGAAGAGCAACTTTAAATTTTGTGGTGATGAATATGCTCTGAAATTAGACGATAATGATGGCAGCTATACTAAAAACCAGTGTATTTTATGCTTCAACAGGTGAATTTTATGGCATGTGAATTATGTTTAAAATACCATATTATGTCTTCAGCCACCATGTCAGAAAGGTGAGCATCACAGAAGGTTGGATTATTAGAACAAAGTATTCTTGCGTTGAGGAAATACTTGAGTTGTGGCCCAATGTCCCTCTGCTACCTTAATTCTTAACATACAGATATAAGTATATAGATCTATTTTCCTATCATTATATATAAATTTATTTACATATGTACATGCCTGTATTTAGACCTCTATAAAACATCCTTTATCTCCTAATTCTTTCCTCTAAAGTGGGTGCATAAGCAAATGTGGTGAAGAAAGCTGGTGGTGCCAAGCTATCAAAAGATATAGCATCTGGGGTCTTAAACGCTTTAAGATAAATGAGTGGCCATCTAGCTCAGAAGCAACAAAATCCACATAGAAGAAGCACACCAGCCTATGTAATTATGAGGTGTCGATGGGATCAGGTATCAGGCATCTAAGACCCAGAACAAAATCATACCAATGTGAAGTGGGGTGGGGGGGCATGGAGTGGAAACGCAAATCCCATCTGTAAACAATTGGACATCCCCTTACAGAAGGATCTCAAAGCAGAGACGAGCCAGGCAGGGTGAAGTACAGCACTGATGAAATATACAACTTTCTTCTAGTTCTTTAATGCTCCTCACCCCTGCCTCCAAATATCAGGATCTCGTTTCTACCTTATAAATCACACAGCACCAAAACATGTACACTGCTACAGATAAGAGTCCACAACACAGGAAATCCAGGATAGATAAACCCCTCAAGACTAACAATGTGAATAGTGATACCAGGAGGGGAAGGGGAAGATGGGGAGTGGGGGAAGAAAGAGGAAATCAATCACAAGAATCAACATATAATCCCCTCCCAGGGGGATGAACAATATAAAAGTGGGTGAAGGGTGACAGAGGATGATGTAAGATATTAAAATAATAATCTATAACTTATCAAGGGTTCATGAAGGAGGGAGGGAGCCGGGGAAATGAGGAGTTGATATCAAGGGCTCAAGTAGAAAGAAAATACTTTGAAAATGATGATGGCAACATATGTACAAATGTGCTTGACACAATCATGGATGTATGGATTATGATGAGACGTAAGAGCCCCCAATAAAAGCATTTACTATAAATAAATCAATCAATAAATAAATGCAAGAAAAAAGAAGCATTCATATAGCAAACATTTAATAAAGATTAAGACAACTACAGGTTCTGACTACTTTAGTATGTTGTATATTCCTGGTGCATACACCTGTGACCCTAACTTCAATATCCTTACTTCTAATACTGTTCTTTGGTTCATTATAATCCTGCACACGAGATATTTGTATGTAGTATTTTTCTAAGCCCACATGTAATAATATATTCTTTCAAAAAAGGAGATGAGATTTTCAGTGATATCCTTAATGAATCACTTAACATGAAATATATTTAAAGAAATTATCTTGCAAAATAAAATTTCAGAAGCTTTAAAAATACTATATTATGATGGTATTTAAAATATTATCACTATTATTTTTATTAATATATGATCAGTGTATCTGGATGTCCTTTCTAATATCTCTATCCAAGACAGGGTTTTACTCCCTAAGCACCAATGTTTTATATTCTCAAGACTTTTTTTCCTCACACAAAGCTGCGCTGCTTCTGAAACCCTCAAATGCCTCTTCTGAACTGCATAGACTATAAAAGAATATTCAATATTTAACAAAGAACTGTTAATACCTAAGAGCAGGATCATTGAAAAAAATACAACTATTGCACATGGTGGTTTCTTAATATGTTTATGAAAAAAATTACTCCAATGAACTGAAGTTCTAAAAAGGGGGAATGTGCTTAAATTACTGCTCAAGAAAATATAGTAAGCTACAAGCAACATAACAGTAGTTTAAGGCCATCTAGACAAGATTAGTCGCACCTGGAGGAACGGCAGCTGTCGCTCAGACAGCCTGGTTAGTCTCAGGGTTACGTAGGGCCCTGCAAGAGAGAACCACCCTTTTCACATGCACTCAACATTTGTTAGAAGACCCAGCTTTCTTGTCACACTTTAAGAAACAACGAGTGGGAACGGATGTCTGCTTATTCGTCATCTGTGTACTCCAGTAGAGGAATCCTGGTGATGAAGTGCGTACACTCCTGGCTGAGAAGTGACAGTCAGCGACTTGAACCCGTCACTAGGAAAGCCTGTGAGGCCATTCTACTATTGCATAGTTGCTGGGAGTAGGAATTAAGCCAATGAAAACGGGCCTTAATTTTTGGCTCTGTTTTTATACACCCTAGAAGAATCCCTGGATGCTGCAGAGGGTACACATGCTACTTTGACATCCACGGGGTTGTCATGAATCAGAGTCACTGTGACGGTCACTGGTTTGGTTTCAGAAACACATTTGGATCACTTACATCGGACCTGGAATAGGATACTTGGTCTAGAGATTGAGTCCAGCACGCCAGTGTCAAAAAAGACTTCGGTCAGTTCATCCAATCAATACACGTTTATTGAACAGGATTATATGCCAAGCAATATAGTAGATGCTGAATATTTGCACTAACAAATACGTTATAGTAACTGCCCTCAAGAAGTTCAGAGACTGCTCACCCACTCCCATTGAATCTTTGCTGACTCGTAGTGACCCTAGACCTAGAGGGCAGGGTAGGGGAGAATTGCTTTTGTGAGTTTATGAGACGATAACTATGCATTGGGGTAGAAAGCCTCATCTTTCTCCCTTGGAGTGGCTGGTGGTTTGAACTGCCAAACTTGCAGAACCAGCCCATGAGTAACCACTATGCCATCAGGGCTCTGTCCATAGACTAGTTGTAGGTAAACTGTAGGTACTTGGGAATTTTCCTCTCCACTAATACTCTGGCTCATGAATAAAGAATCTATCTTTGAATTTTAAAGTCATCAAAATGTCCAAAATATTTACTAAATAGTAGATGATTTTTTAAAATGTTGTCAGAAATGCTTTGGTGATTATGGCTTATTTGGTTTTTCTGTTTTGTTTGTTTTATCTTCAGCAGACTCTGGCAAACGGAACCGAGGACCAAATCTGGTCCTCTCTACTTTCATAAATAAAGTTTTATTTGAACACAACCACATATGTTTGTGCAGTGTTTTTGCTTACTTTTACACTCCAATGGCAAAGTTGAGTTGCTGTGACAGGTATTGGATGGCCTGCCTGCATACATACTAGGTGACCATGTTGGGAAAGGCTTGAGAGAATTTGACTCCCTTGTAGTTATTGCTCTCATTTCCTACGGAGTGCCATATTAAAACTTATAATAGGTGAGAACTTTCAGTGTCAATCTTTTGATCATATAAACGGGGCCTGGATCTTCTCTCTTACTGACTGTTTAGCCAAATAATCTGTCCAAAAAACTTGCTCTGTACACTGACATTAAGAACAATTTTACCTTTATCTATCGGCTTACATAATCCTGAGAATGGAGTTTTCCCCTATATAGTAGAATCCTGGACCTCAATGCTAATCTGTTCTAGAAGGAGCGTCAAGATGCGATACAGTTGAGTTCTGATTCTGAATCAAATTTTGCCATAAATAACTGAAAATAATTACTCTGTTCTCAACCACCAAATTTTTATGTTAACCTTGCCTTTTTATACAAAACATTACACAGAAATTTCAAAGTAAATAAGTTCGGAATTAAATAATATAATTTAAATAAGGATCATAATATTAAAAAAGTTTTTAACAACTACAGTCTGGCCCATACCTTGACACAGATGAAGATCTGGATCTGTGGACATGGATGTGGAGAGGAGGGATGGAGAGTCATTGTTAGGAAGGGGAATCCCCTTCCTTAAAATCAACTGGGAGCTGCTCTTCAGGAGGTTTTTCCCATTTTTTAACCCTTTTTCACTAGGACCTGGCTGGCATTCTCTAAAAACAAACAAACAAACAAAAAAAAACCCCAAAACAACTGTCTAATGTGGTCTGCTTTTGGCGTTTCCTTAACTGTTTTCTAAAAGGGTTTACTAAATTATCATCAACAATATCGATAACACGATTAAACAGTTCCTGATCATGAAGATTCTTTTCAAAAGACTCTTTCTTAGGACCCATGTTATCTAAAAGGAGTACAAAAAGCCACAAAAACTAAGAAAATTATAGGAAAACGCTTGAGACACAGCGGCAAAAGGTTTAAACCACGTGTACTAACAACGCCAATTAACACTGAGTGACCTAAACACGAACTGCTCTTGTTTACAAAAAATCACCTGAGTCAGGTTGGATTCCGATGCTTTGTTTGAGCTCCGATGAAAAATCTTCTCCACATTTCAAGTCAAAATCCAATTATGTCGAGTACTGATGTGGTCAATTACCGGGGTTCTACTGTAGATTTCCCCATATTTGCAAAAGTCACGTGTATACATACTAATATAGGTACAATTATAAACAAATTAAGTTTTAGATATTTGTGGGCATCTTGGTTAAGATGTGACAAATAGCTAACTCTGGTCCTGGAACTCAGGGAAAAGTGCCCAATTAGAAATGTTGTGGCATCGAACCCTCTTCTGTATGGGTCCTAGGAGACAGCTGTGTAATTAAAGGGAAGAGATTTGGGGTGCTCACCTCCATGGTATCAGGAACCAGGTCTAGGAGGGAGAGAGAGAGAGGGAGAGAAAGAGAGAGAGAAAATGGATTCTTACATCAACTTATATAGTCTCAGGGCATGCAAGCCCCCCTAATGACAGGTAACCACATACATTACAAAGTGGACTGTACCCTAACCCTAGAGGCCCCTGAGTTCATTGCTGGGGTGGGGTGGGTAAGGGGGATATACTGTCCCTGGGCAGGGAGAGCAATAGCAACATGTCTGCTCCTATTGATAAAGCTGCTGGCCGGTAGCAATCAGCCCCGTGCTTGTAAGAGGTGACTTTAAAGTTGCACTATTATGGGAGAATATTGTGGGGATTGATCTTAATTATGAGAATGTGATTGGGACTCATCTCTAACTCACAAATGTGAAGGCCTCCACCCAGAACCAGGCCTCCCAGGCGTCTTAAATATAAGAAAGCATTTATCCACACATACGCTTTCTTCCTGGTCCTCAGTTTCCCACCAAATGTCACTTATAGAAGGCATCGTTGGATAAGAGGCAGAAGAAAACCTAAGGGAAGGTATACATATGAACACATAGACCAGAGAAATTCAGAAGGGAACAATGAAAGACAAATAAATATGAAAAGGTAAAGAAAGGTTCTGGAGGAAAACTGAAAAAAAAATAATGAAGGCAAACTAACATCGAAACAAAAAGTCATGTTTTTCTAATTGAGTCAGAAGCTTTACAATATCGTTCTAGTGAATTGTAGAATGAATGGGCATTGAGCTAGTACAGACGATAAGTCTTAAGTATCTAAGACCCCAACAGTGTGATTTTGAATCCCAGCCTGCGGACATATTTGTGACTGTGTGGAAATAGGTTAACTCTCTAAGCTTCAGTTTCCCCCTCATCTTTAACTCAGGGATACCATTGTATTCAAATTTGCATTGTTCAGACTATTAAAAGAGATCACACATTTAAGGAATTTAGCACAGTACCTATGCATCATTGTTTATTGAATAATAATTGTTAATACTTTATAGAGATATTTACAGAAACAGCTATAAAAATTAAGAGGAGAGATACAATAGTAACTAGAGGGAGCTGTAGGATCAAGAAAGAGTTGTTTTTCTTTCTCTTTTAAAATAACTGTTTAATAGTTGGAAATAGGACCTTATCCTCTGGCGGGAATGCAACAGAAAGGCAAAACCGAATATTGCAGTGGGACTTTATCTCTGACCCAGAGCTTTAATTAGTTTCATTTGCACAGAAAGTTCAATTGCTCGAGCTACCTTGGGCTCCCAGGTTGAAAGAATAACTAGAGTGAGAAGTTGTGAGCGCATTGGCTGATCCTGCCCGTGGGTCTCTGGGAGATTCCTATGGATAAGAAAAGTGAACAGTAGGTAGCTCTTGTGAGAGCAAAGCGATTCCCTGAGAGATGAAGGACGTGGGCAGGGCAGTGGATGAGCAAAGGGACATAGAACTTGGGAATTCCCAGGCATTTGAGGTCTAGATGTTATTTAATACTAAAGGCTCCGTTAAAAGCGCACACCGGCAAGCTCTCATCACAAACACAATTATAACAAATGATCTACTGGCTAGCATCTAATCACAAAATATACTTTCAAAATGGCCACGGCTGTGGTAAGGTTTTTTTTTTTTTTTTAAATATGTTTGGGAATAAGGCAGAACAGATGCACTTGTTAGGCTCCTGAATACTTTTCTGTCTTGGGACTGGAATCTCTCACTACTTTGGATTTTGCTTCTAAAGCATGGAGCACGTTGCAATCACATTGGCCTTAGGCATGAAATAAATCAATGCTTGGGTTTTTAAAATATGGATTTAATCCAAGCCAGTTTTGGCCTAAAGCACTGTATAATCTGAAATTGAGTGGTACTGGGGTTGGAGCCTGGATACTAGAAAATGAAATCTTTTAAAAGGCCTCATGTGTAGATCCACCTGAGTAACCTCAGCAGTAAATGCTAATAAATGGTAAATAATACCTTAATAAAAGTTTTCTGTGAAAGACTCCTCATATAAAACATGAATAACAACAACGCTTGTTGATTTTCACTGGGTGACATTTATTTATACTGTTTTTAGGGGCAACATTATCTTTTAATTAAAAAGAAACCTTCTACATTGAAAAGTTTGGGACTCTTGCTTTTAGCTTCTCTCGTTTGAGGATGCAGTTGCTGGCCATTCGGTCATCAGTCATTGAGTGTCTACTGGATTCCAGGCTCACTGCAGTGGAGAATCCTAACTGTTCCCTGACTCTCTGTGGAGCCTGCAACATATATATTACAAAGAATATGTATTTTAAGGAAAGATAATTGTCATGAAGAAACTAAGCAAGGCTAATGGGATGGGGGCTTTATTTTAGATAGCTTAGTCACAGAAGGCATGGAGAGGGCTAACATTTGAACAAAGAGGGAATGTACCCCGAGCAAAGCGCCGGGCACAGATATCCCAGGCAGGTGACACAGCCAGGGAAAAGATCCTAGAGAGGCTGCTTGATGTAATGGAACCACAAGTTGGCCACAGGGGAGCAGAATGAGTTTAAAAAGCTGGGAGAAAGTAAATTCTGAGAGGTAGATTGGGCTCAGATTATGTAATGCTTTGGCAGTAAATATATGTAATCCCCCAAATCTCATGCTAAATGACTGTAAGTGATTTATTTACAAAGTTATTGGGTTTTCCCATCAGATGTTATTCCAAATTTGTTCATCTGAAACTTCAAAGGCCTTTTCTGTCAACTCAGGCTGGTCAAATGGCAGGTCTCAGTGGAATGATCATAGGACAAGATGTCAGGCTGCCCTCATCCCAAACCTCGCCCAGCTAATAAATAACCTGATTTTGTGGACTATGATAATGCCACTTCACTCTGTGGACTTGATCGTGTTTTTGTTAAATAACAATTTCAGAGATTAGATCGTGTTGCTACTCTGATTCCTGTGGTAATAGATACTCCAAAGTCACTGCCAGTCCTGGCGGTACAGCGGTAAGTACTGGACTGCTAACTGAAAGGTTGGTAGCTTGAACTCCCCAGCAACTCTGTAGACTAAAAGTCCTGGTGATCTGCTACTATAAAGGATACAGACTAGGAAACTCTGTGGGGTTTCTACTCTGTCTTCTCAGGTCTCTGTGTTAGGCTAGGTTCTCTGGAGAAGCAATATCTGGGAGCTGCTAACAGCCAGGATCAACAAACAATACAACAAGCCATTGGCTCAAGTTCAAAACACTGGAAGTCAGATGATGAGTCAGGTGCAGAATTCAGGCCCAGCAAAGAGCAAGCAAGCCCTTCCAGAACAATGACATATACTGGAAATAGGTCACATCCACTAAGAAACTCTCGTTTTGAATGGCAGCTCATAGCAGATTTCATCATGGAAGAGATTCTATTTATTCACAGGGAGTACCCCATCTTACTGCCAATGTTCTTACTAAGAATCCCGGCTCAGCCAAGTTGACAAACACCTTCACCGCCACAGCCCATGCCTCGTCAAGGTGGCACCTATATACATTTCCTTAAACAATACGCAATCTCTAAATAAAGATAAAGTCATACTTGTACTTAACAAGGTAAAATTAAACATAAATGGACTAACTCCATTTACAGATTGCATTTTATCAATGACCAAAACAAACATATTTGATGCATAGAGAAAAAAGAGGAAATACTTTTAACAAACACAACTCTTGTTTCTACAACTGGCCAGGTGGTTTTAGTTGGTATTTAGAAATGCTTTCCTCCATTTCTGTATTTCTTTATACCTCAGAAATCACTGCTCTTGGGCATGCTTCTTTGCCAGGTGGTCTTAACCAAACTTTCATTCCTGAAGGATCTAGGGTATTAGAAGTTACATTGGAATTGGGTTGCTGTAGTTTTCTGCTAACTATAATCATAGGGTTTTCGCCTATGGGATGGATTACAATTCCATGTAAAGAAACCAAAAGTTGCACTAACAAGTAATAGCACGATAAACAGATTTTGCCCTGCTTGGATCCACAATCAATGCACGTGGAAGCAGCAGTCAAGAGATCAAACTACTCAACTCATTGGGTAAATCAGCTGCACAAGACCTCTTTCAAGTTCTGTAAAGCAAGGACGTCCCTTTGAACCTTTGAACTCTAAGGTAGGCCTGACCCAAGCCATGGTATTGCCAATTGCCTCACGTATGTGAAAGTTGGACCTTGACTAAGGAAGTCTGGAGACGAATGAGTGCATTTGGATGATGCTGTTGATGAATACTGAAAATACATGGACTGCCCAAACACCGCCACGTCTGTCTTGGAAGAAGTACAGCCAGATGCCCCTAGAGGCAAGGATGGTGAGATTTTGTCTCATGTGTTATAGATGTTGTCAGGAGAAACCAGTCGCTACAGAAGAACATCTTGCGTGGCAGTGGTGAGCTTCAAATAACTTAGCGACTGGCTTGCTTCCCTGATGATCGTTTTAAGTATAAAAATATATACAAAAATGTAGTTTATTATCTTATGCAGTTAATACTAAATATAAATAATAAAAGAGGTACCCAAACTAGATGATGTTATATGAGTTTTAAAATATTAATAAAAAATGAAGTAATATCTAAAAAAATAAATTTGTTGTCCAGGCTATTTCCATGTTGCTTCTTGATTGGCACCCTCACTAACAATACTCTTCCCTTTTATGCAAGCACCATCAGCCGTTTGAGATATCTTTAACCATCTTTTCACTATTGGAGGAGGAGCCCATACCTTTAGAGCAGTGGTTCTCAACCTGTGGGTCACAACCCCTTTGGGGGGGTCAAATGACCCTTTCACAGGGGTCACCTGATTCGAGGTTGAGAACCACTGCTCTAGAGGTAGGCCAATTCGAGAGTAGTCATAGTTGATAGAGGAGAAACAGGTGACTTCACTTCTCTGAACAAATTAAGTTCATCTTTGAAAAACCCCTTTCTGCTTCTGCTCAACTTAACAGCAAGTTTTGACAATATTCTTGCCTTTTGAACACGTTGAAGAATTGTATAATTCACTTGATATAGCATGAGAATCTGGGGTGTAACATAAAACTGAAATGAATTACAACATGTTATTCTGATTGGCACTTTTTCTCTTTGTTTATGGTCTGTGTTTACTGAAGTTACAAATGCAAGGGAATAAAAATGTAATATATTGTCAAAAGTATAGCAAATTTTATTAAATGAATAAATAACTACTACAAGCATAGTTCTAAGTTTTCTGTGCCAATGGACTAAATGAACATTATTATGGACACTTAGAATATGCTGTTGTGCAGATGAATGTTATAAAAGACTAAGAAATGTAAATTTGTGATTCCCACATTCTCTATTGCCCAGCCCCCCACCTTAGAGAGAATCCTGATTCCAAGTGCCATTTTAACAGCTATGTTCACTGAACTCAACAAAAATGTAGGGATTGGTCCTGAGGACCATCTGAATCCCACTACTGATGCTCAGTAAAATAGAGGGGCAGTGACAAAAAGGAAAGCCCCCAATAAAATGGATTGACACAATTGCCGCAACAATGGGCGCAAGCAGAAGAACAATGGTCAGGATGGCTGGCACAGGATGGGTGGTGATCCTTTCGGGTCCTCATGGCGTGGCACCAACTTGATGATCATACACTATGATAATATTAAGAGACACTCTAAGGCATATACTGGGACACAGACATATTCAGTTTTTCTGTTTAATATGCTATTACTTGCTAGTGCAGCATTGGCTTTCTTTACATTGAATTGTAGATCACACTGTAGGCTGAAATCCTATAATTATAGTAATTTGAAACTACAGCAACCCAATACCAATCTAACTGCTAATACCCTCGATTCAGGCATCCTCAAACTATGGCCCGCGGGCCACATGCGGCCCACCAAGGACATTTATCCATTTTGCCCCATTTGTATTTTTTTACTTCAAAATAAGATATATGCAGTGTGCGTAAGAATTCTTTTCGTAGTCCGGCCCTCCAACGTCTCTGAGGGACAAGGAACTAGCCCCCGGTTTAAAAAGTTTGAAGGACCCTACATCCTTCTGGAATACACTTTATTTTCATGGCTCCATTCCACAATGGTCCCAGACTTTTTATTTACTAGGTAAGTAGCAATCTCGGCCAAAGGTACCTCACAATATGCTGACCCACTCATGTGGTGACAAAGGCCCTGTAAAGTAATTCTGAATGGATTTATGAAAAAGGCTTTTTTCATTCTAACTACAGAGATATTCTTTCATATGAAACCATTCTGCTGAAATATAGCACATAAAATTTATGACAGTCGTTTGGTGTCATCTCCTTTAACAGGTCATCTCCTCTGCTCAGATTCCCGATACTCACCTGGTAATGTTACTGCTAAAGAATCAATCGAAAAACCATTAAGAAAAATAAACTTTCATTAAGAAAGACCATTAAAATATAAATAAGAAACAGCTCATTTTATTAGGTTCCATGAAATTGGCAATGACTTACAGAAATCCTGTCTACAGCACAGTGAAACACTGCCCTACCCTGCAAGATCCTCACAATTATGTTATGTTTGAGCCCATGACTAAGCCACAGTGTCCATCTACCACACTGAAATCTTTCATTAACAGGCACTCTTCTTTTAAAAAAATCATTTTATTGGGGCCCGTATAGCATTTATCACAATCCATACATCCATCCATTGTGTCAAGCACATTGGTACATATGTTGGCCATCATCATTTTCAAAACACGTTTTTTCTACTTGAGCCCTTTTTATCAGCTCCTCATTTCCCCCCTCCCTATTCCCTCCCTTCCTCTCTCATGAACCCTTGATGATTCATAAATTATTATTTTTTCATGTCTTACACTGACCAGTGTCTCCCTTCACTCACTTTTCTGTTGTCTGTAACCCTGGGAGGGAGTTATATGTAGATCATTGTGATTGGCTCCCTCTTTCTCCCTCCCCATATTCCCCTTCCCCTCCTGGTATCCCTACTCTCATTATTGGTCCTGAGGGGTTTAATTCTCCTGGGTTCCCTGTGTTTCCAACTCTTATTTGTACCTGTGTACATGATCTGGTCTACCAGGATTTATAAGGTAGAACTGAGGTCATGACAGTGGGGAAGAGGAAACATTAAAGAACTAGAGGAAAGTTTTGTTTCATTAGTGCTATACTGCACACAGACTGGCTTGTCTCTTCCTTGTGACCCTCTTGTAAGAGGATGTCCAATTGTCTACAGATGGGCTTTGGTTCTTCACTCTATACCCCTTCTCCCATTTACAGTGGTATGATTTTGTCCTGGGTCATAGATGGCTGATAATTGACCCCATCAACACCTCATGATCACACAGGCTGGTGTGCTTCCTCCATGTGGACTTGGTTGCTTCTCAGCTAGGTGGCCGCTTGTTTATCTTAAAGCCTTTAAGACCCGAGATGGTATATCTTTTGATAGCTGGGCACCATCAGCTTTTTTTTAAACCACTTTTGCTTATGCACCCATTTTGTCTTCAGCAATAGTGTAGGGAAGGTGAGCATCACAGAATGCCAGGTTATTAGAACAAAGTGTTCATGCATTGAGGGAGTACTTGAGTAGAGACCCAATGTCCATCTGCTACATTAATACTTAACCTATAAATATCTATCTATCTATCTATCATCTATCTATATCTATATATATATCTGCATTTAGACCACTATATATATACCTGCATTTAGACCACTATAAATTCCCTTTGCCTCCTAGTTCTTTCTTCTATTTCCTTTTAATTTCCTCTTTTCCCACTATTATTTTCGGCCTTCATTTGGGTTTCAGTAATTCCTCTCGGTTACATTGTCCTTGATGAAGCCCTACCAGGCATCCATCACTCTCCTTGCCATCAATTTAGATCACTTGTTGTTCCCTTGTCCCAGAGTTTGTTAACACCCACTTCCTTTCCCCCACCTCCCCTTCTCCCATGTCTCCCTGGAACTGTTGGTCTCATTGTTTCTCCTCTGGATTGTTTTAACAGCTTATCTTATCTAGCTAAATAGACACCCAAAGACAAAAAATAAGCACAATAAACAATACAGAGCAAAACAAAACAACAACAACAAAAACATCGACAAAAAAAGAAAAGGCTATAAATAGTTGCAGGTATGTTTGTTGATCTTTAGGAGTGTTTCTGGTTGAGTCTGATGGGGCCCCAAAGTCTGTTTTTTGTATTCCCTGGGGACTTCATTGCTTTGTTCCCCTTGCTGCTCTACTGCATGCTGTTAGAGTTTCGCCACGGTGTGGTGGGGTTGGATTGGACACCATTCCCACACTGTGCCCCAGTGCTATGGGTCAATGAGGGATGCCGTGTCTCATGGTGGGGCTGGTCCTATGATACTCTCTGTGCATTGTAGTCTTTATCAAGCCTAATGTCATTTCCCACAAACTGATAACATGTTCAAAGCATATGAGATAAAGTCTTGCCACTCCTACTTTTTAGAAACATTATGGCTGCAATTCCTGCAAGACAGATTTGTTTATTCTTTTGGAAGTCCAAGGTGCTTTAAGTATTCTTCATAACATCATAATTCAAATGCATCAACTCTCCCCTGATCTACCTTATTCGTTGTCCGATTTTCATATCCACATGAGGCAAGAGGAAATATCATGAGAATTTACCTTACACTAACCTGTAGCTGATTTAAGAAACTACAATACTCCTTATAACAATTAGTTCTTCTGACATAGCCCTATAAAAAATTGTGCTGAAGAAATCAGGTAGTGTCCTGCTATCAGAAAGAATGATGCCTGGTATCCTAAAGGTTTGTTTTGAACACTTAAATGCTGAACACCCGGTTTGCAGAAGGCTATGTAGGACAGTGGAAAGTCAAAATTCATTTGCAGCAGCCCACAAGGAATTGAGCCTCTGACCATAGTGCACAGATGTGCATCACACTGTTCTCAGAGAGAGAGCATTGTAAAGCCAATTATGGCAGAGGCAGTTGTGTTAAAATGTACCACCTTGCCATTTTCTCTCTCGCTTGGTCTATTTTGACTTCGTTCCAGTTTTTAATATTTTATGCTTGCTTTTCAGTTTTTAATATTTTATGCTTTGCTTTCTTCAGGGTTTTCTCAGTTTATTTTGACATTGTTGTTAGGCTTTTGTTGTTGTTATTTGTTTCTTGATTTTATTTTGTATGTTTTTTCAGTTTATGAAATCAAGGATAGGTAAATCTATAGAGTCAGTAACTAGATTAATAATTACCCAGGGAAATTCTACCCTGTCCTATAGGGTCACTATGAGTCAGCATCAGCTTAATGGCAGTGATTTTGCTTTTCTTTTGAGGGACATGGCATATATTCCTTCCATCTTATTTTGATGCTTTCTGCAACATTCAGTATTTTTACCCCAGAACAAAAATATACCAAAACCTCTGACCTAAAATCACCTTACACATAGGAGAGAGTAGAATTTCTCCTTGGGGATTACACAAATGTAGCTCTTTTTTTCTTTTTCTTTTCTTAAAATCATTTTATTGGGGGCTCATACAATTCTTATAACTATCCATCCATCCATTCATGGTGTTAAGCACATTTGTTGTCATCATCATTCTCAAAACATTTGCCTTCCACTTGAGCCTTTAATATCAGCTGCTTGTTTCCCCCTTCCTCCCCACTCCCCCTACCTCATGAAACCTTCATAATTCACAAATTGTTATTATTTTGTAATATGTTACACTGTCCAACATCTCCCCCTGACCTCTTCTCTGCTGTCCATCCCCCGGGGGGGAGGTTATATGTAGATTCTTGTAATAAATTCCCCCTTTCTATTCCATGTTCCCTTCACCCTCCAGGCATCTCCACTCTAACCACTGGTCCTGGAGGAGTCATCTGTCCTGGATTCCCTGTGTTTCCTGTTGATATCTGTACCAATTTACATCCTCTGGTCTGGCCAGATTTGTGAGGTAGAATTGGGATCATGATAGTGGGGGAAAGGAAGTATTTAAGAACTAGAAATATTTTTAAAAGACAATTTTATATTTAGATTTGGGTTTTACCATTGTCTTCAACCAATTTGAGTAGCCCTTCCTTGTCTCCATTTTGTAATATGTACACTGGGGATTTTAATATCAAGGATACTGTAAAGATCAAATGATGGAAGCACCTTCCTTCTGACAAGAAAATCACTTCAGTCAAGCCATTGTCCTTCCCTGTGCATTTGTAAGGCATATGCATGCAGGAATGATTTCTGTGCCTCTTTCCTAAGTCAACTTGCCCTTCCCGCCTTTCCCCCTGGGTTGGTGTGCTGCATTCACAGGGCAGACAGGATTGGATGGTGAGACAGAGCTAACTCCAGAGGTTCTCTTCCAAGGATAGCCATCCTCTACCTTGTCTCTCTTTCTTGTGCAGTAGTGCCAAAGGAAGGAAAAAGTATTGTATTATAGAATTGACAATGGGACATGGTAGACAGCTGAGCAATCTAGCCTAGTTTAAAGAATGCCAGCACATTAGGGAAGCAGAAATCCCCGAGTTGACATTTTCAATTCCAGAGAAACAGAGAGCTCTCTGAGAGGCTGTAGCAATGAAAAACTCTTTTCTAAAAGTCCCACTGGCCCTGTGATGGATGGTTGGTAGAGTCCTAGGAGGAACCACACCCAGTCTTACTTGTGACTCTCTGTTTCCATTATCATAGTTAAGTCTACTGTATGTAGACTTTTGAAATTCAACTTTACAAGCATGGTTTTAGGAACATATCATCTACAGAAGTAGGGAGCTGTTGATATACAATAAACATGCTTCCAATTATATTTGATAACATTTTTTATTAATTGAATTTATAGGACAGCAATGCCAGAATGTTAAGATTAAGTTTATTACTTTATATTCATAGTCACTCATAATGTCACACATCTAGCACAAGCAATTAAACAGTAGAAAGCCTATAATCCACAATTCTAATCCCCGAAGGTCATTTGACCCTATATACTTCTCAGAGAAAATACTGTATTTCAAAACAAAGAAACTTAAAATTCAATCTTCCTTTACATGTTCTGAGTCTCTCCATAATCATCATCACAGTGACACTTACATGAAGTCAAGATGTCACTTAATTTTCTAGCAGCATTACCTTAACTTAGGCAAGTAACCCTATTTAGAAATTATGTTAAGCATGCCCACTAGGCAGCGAGGAAAATTGTTCTATTAGTAATACAGCTAATATATCGATGGACTCAAGGTCAAAATAAACATGAGTAAGAAATATGAAGGATTTGTACATTTGCTATTAACATTTTCATCTTCTGTACCATGTATCTTCTGTACCATGTATCTTCTGTAATGCTGAATTTCATCTATTATCAGGTTTTCTATGTAGTATACACCTAGGATCAAAAACAACCTGGAGAGTTTTTGAACGAAGAGTAAATTCATCTGATTAACACTCGCTGGCAGAATTTCCAGAGATTAGAAAACATGGTTGAAGTCCCCATTTTTCTAAAGTTGTGTTTCCCTGCCTGGGCAGTAGTTAGGATGCAGTAAATGGTCATTTGTAGTACAAATTTCCTTCCCAATTCTTGTGGCAATGGCTGCTCTTTCTCTCATGGTCATAAGGTTTTGATATTTTGTAACACACTTCTTCTTCAAAACAAAAAGCAGTGCAATACTTAAGAAGATGGACACGGTTCCCAGCAACACAGTTAGTCCCAGATATATGTGTCTAAAAGAAGAGAGGAAAAATCTCAATCATAATTATAAAAACTCCCCAGATAGAAATGAAAGGTCATAATATCTTGGTCATTTTCTTTAAAAATGAAGAGTCACCAGGTACAAAAGATTTTACTTTGAGCACAGACAATTGGAGAACATTCGTTAATATGAAGCAATATCTTAGTAGTGCCAACATTTTAAATGAATACTAACTACCTAATCATTTTCATCTTCTGCTAAATTGTTCGCTTAGATAAAGAGAACATACTCCTATTCATCTGGGACAGCCTTGGTTTATGCTACTCTTTCCCCATGTAATTTTTCATAGTGCAGTTTTTGCTCTGCAAAGTGTTCAGGTTCCAATGAAGAACAATGTGGTTACCCTCCCTCCTTCAGACTTTGACCAGATTCACTTCAGAAGAAAAAGTGCAATGAAGTGATGCTAAGTGGAATCAGTGCTCTCAGGAGGCCAGAATGACGTAATGAACCCGACATTAAAATGCATCCCTTCCACGAGAAGCCTTCAGTTATACAATCTCTCAGAAGCACTTAATCACAGAAGGACAGGGTGAAAGATTCATTCTAGTTCCCCCTGCAAACATATTCTTAGCCTCCAATTGAGTTATACTGTCTTTATATTGATTTGAATGCAGTCTTAGCAAATGTGAATAAACCAGAAATTATACTTCCAGATCAGGTCTCCTTCAAAGACTAAAATAAATTTCTCACATAACATCAGACCCTGCTAAAATACTCAATCTTACTTGAGATCATCTTTTCAATTCACATCCAACTTACACGAATCAACACCAAATTTATTCCTCTCAAAAATAATCAGCTTATCAGTCTAAAAAGAAAAATCCTTACTTTAAGTCATTGAAGTTTTCATCAATAAGGACTCTAAATATTTGATGAATTGAACTGAATGATTCCATAGTGAAAAGACGTGCCCCACCACCCCTACTCACACACACACACACACACACACACACACACACACACACGGAACCTTTTACTCTCATGCATTTCAAGTACTGGAATAATTGAACATCAGTTTGGCAATAAAATCCAGACAGAGTTAGAGCCAAATCCAACTCTTGCCCAGGGGGATTACATCTGACGTCAATGGTACAGTTTGGCTCCGTTTGAAAAAGAAGAGAATTAAACCAAAAGTGTGACCTGAATTTAAATGCTTCTGAGTTTTGGGAAATTACTTATGCATTTGTGTGGATAAACTTTTAAAATTCTACTCTCTTCTGGAATTTTAGGTCATTTTCGTTTGATGATTACATATTAAAAATGGCAGTAAAGTGTATGGATGTGTGTGTGTGGGGGGGTTGAATCAAAGTGCTAGCCAAATAACCATATAATATAGCATCCGATAAAGCTGACCCTTCTATTGGATTAGGCTGTTTTATTTATTACAAGCGATGGAGCCACAGGAAAAAGAAGCGTGTGAGCAGCATTGTGAAAGACTGGGATAGTATAGCGCTGAGGGAGCGGGGACATGTTTGACACGGTACCTGAAAGTGTTTGAATCGTATAACCTACAGGATCCTCTGCTTCCACAGCGTTTTAAACCCCATTTGAGGCATGAGGTGTCAATGAAAACTCCAAAATATATGGGGGCTGGAATTCCTGCTGTGAGAGAAATCATTGTTACTAGAATGACACATCTTTCGAGTAGTCTTTTAATGCAGATTACTGGACCCATGTTGTTATAATCAAATAATTAGTGTTTGGGAAACAAAAATGGCAACAATTAGTTATGGACACCTTCAAAATCTCTATCCATCATCTATTCTCTTAAATTCCAATCTCATGGAAAACCACCATTTGTTTCTCTCCAGGATAATGCTTCTTCAAATGTAAGGTCATTGTCTTCCTCCACGGATCGGTCCCTCCATCACTAGTCACCAGTTGCTAAAGTTACAGCTTTGGAAGTCATCTTCCCAAGAATCCTCCCGCCCTCTCCATGACTACCATCATGTTTAATCTGCTCCCAGGTCACTACACTTTGCATAATAGATGAATAGCATTTACTTATAAAAATGAAAGACAATAGCCTCAAATGTGGATTATACTACAACATGAGATAAGAATGAAGTTGTTAAAGATTTGATTTTACTTGTATTCAGAATACATGCCCATGGAAGCGGCCTTCCAGAAACCAAACATCATCTGGCACTGGGAGCCTCTGCTACACAAGAGCTCTTTCAGGGTGATGGGGGAGCAGGGCACTAACACACCCACAGGGAGGGTATTGTTTATGTCTCCACAGGAATGAGAGAGCGGGACCAGACCCCATCCCTGAGCACCAAGTCTCGAGGGCAACATACTGGCCTGGAGCAGTGAACTCACAGAGAGGAAAGACAGGACTGAAGATACAGACCAGGGAGAGTGGCGGTTCTGACCAGAGCACATATAGGTGCAAACTAAAAGGAAGAGAGAGAGAGAGAGAGAGAGAGAGAGAGAGAGAGAGACTCATCTTTACTCACCAAGCCCCAGGGATGATATCCATGCTTGGAGCAGCCAATGCCCATAGAGGACCATAGGGCCTCAATGATCCCTCACTGACCCAGAGAGCTACAGGGGATAGTACTGGAGATATTGTATGTAATCTGTGCCTTGCCTGCCCCATGCACAGCTGGGTGAAACAAGAAGGGACTGCAACATTGCAGCAAAGGGAGCAAAGAAACCAATTCCCAAAGAAATCCTCAAAATAGACTTCTGACTCGGTGGGGGTGGGAGGGTGGGGTACAAGACTTGGCACCTCATCAGACCCGATTGG
This sequence comes from Tenrec ecaudatus, assembly GCF_050624435.1. Classification (NCBI taxonomy): domain Eukaryota; kingdom Metazoa; phylum Chordata; class Mammalia; order Afrosoricida; family Tenrecidae; genus Tenrec; species Tenrec ecaudatus. Next base: position 110,535,380 of record NC_134535.1, read on the forward strand.
AGAACACTCAAAGGGTCAGAAGACAGACCAGGAGCTATCCAAACTATCCATTGGGTTTCTTTCTTTCTTTCTTTCTTTCTTTCTTTCTTTCTTTCTTTCTTTCTTTCTTTCTTTCTTTCTTTCTTTCTTTCTTTCTTTCTCCCTATGTCTATTTATATAAGATAGGCAAGACAAACAATCCCAAAGAGAAAGCAATGGGACTGGTTGGTCCTGTGGGGACATGGGAGAGGAGGAGTGGGGAGGGGGGCAGGGAGCCAACAAACTCAGGGATAAGGGAATAAGAAACCTAAAATTGATGGCGAGGAGGGCATATAATGCCTGGTGGGGTTTGATCAATTGCAATGTATCCAAGAGGAATTACTGAGAGCTGAATGGAGGGTGAGCACAATAGTGGGACAGGTAGAAGGTGAAAGGAAATAGATGAAAGAAGTAGGTGGCAACAGCTATTTACAGAGGTATAACTATAGGCATGTATATATGTAAATATATTAATTTATAATGAAAGGGATATAACCCAGTGTACATATATTTATATGTTAAGTATTAAGATAGAAGACAGACTTTGGGCCTCTAATCAAGGCCCAAACACAAGAACACTTTGTTCTAATAACCTGGCACTCTTTGACACTCACCTTCCTGACATGATAACTGAAGAAAAAATGGGTGCATAAGCAAATATGGTAAAGATAATGGATGGTTCCTGGCTATCAAAAGATAGAGTCTGGGGTCCTAAAGGCTTGAAGTTAAGCAAGCAGCCATCTAGCAGGAAAGCAAGAAAATCCATGTGGAAGAAGCACACCAGCCTGTGTGATCATGTTGATGGAATAAGGTATCAAGTATCAAAAGATCCAAAACAAACAATTATATTGATGGGAAAGAGGAGAGTTGAAGTGGAGACTCAAAGCCCATCTGTAGACAATTGTACACGTCACCACAGAAGGGTTACAAGGAAGGAATGATTCAACAAGGGTGCACTATAGCACCGATGAAACACACATCACTCCTCTAGTTCCTGAAAGCCCCCCCCCACCACTACCATGACCCAGTTCTACCTTACAAATCTGGCTAGACCAGAGTACACACACATGGGTACAGATAAGAGCTCTCAACACATGGTGTTCAGGACAGATAAACACCTCAGGAACAGTAGTGGGTGTAGCAATATCATGAAGGTAGGGTGATGGTGGGGCAGGGGGTGGGGAGGAGAAAGGGGAGCCCTATCACAAGGCTAGATATATAGCCCACCCCCTAGGGGAAGGAATAACAGAAATATGGGTGAAGAGAGACAGCTGACAGTATAAGATATAAAACAACAATAATATTTATTTGATCAAGGATTCAAGAGGTTGGCAGGGTGAGAGAGGGAGGGGGTAAAAGAACTGATATCAAGGGCTCAAGTAGAAAGAAAATGGTTTGGAAATATTGATGGCAACATATGTACAAGTGTGCTTAGTACAATTGAATGGTAGATTGTTATAAGATTTGAAAGAGCCCCCCCGATAAAATGATTAATAAAAAAATAAACTTTTTAAAAAAGAGCTATTTTAAGTTTTAAAAAGAAAAGATGCCATTTGGAATACTAAGGCATGCCTGACCCAAGCTATGATATTTTCAATCACTTACTATGTGTGCAAAGCTGCAAACTAAGTCTGGCAGACCAAAAAAGCACTGTCGCTCTTGGACCAATGTGTTGGTGTAGACTAGGATCTGTACTATGGATTTCCAGAAGAATTACACATCTGTCTGGAAAAAACACGACCAGAATGCTCCTTAGAAGCAAAGATGGTGAGATTTTTGTCTCATGAATGTTGGACATGTCATCTGGCAGGGCAAACCCCCCACCCCCTCCCTAAAACCTCACTGCCATTGAGTCTAGTTTGACTCATCGTGACCTTACCGGGCAGGGTAGAACTGTCCCTGTGGGGTTCCGAGACCGTGGCCCTTACTGGGAGTAGAAAGTTCATCTTTCTCCTACAGGCAACAGGTGGTTCAGAAATGCTGGCCTTGCAGTTAGCAGCCCAACATGTACCCACTATGTGTCTGGGACTCTTATTCACTATTGAGGTCATTTGTTTAAGTAGATGATTTCTCAAGACATTTTTTTCTGAAATAGTGCTGCTATCTACTGGTCCTGACTGTCTTTCCAGCTTCATTGTGAGAAATATTCTTTTCTCTATATTTCAGACACCATCTTGAGTGGATTTCTTTCAGGGTTTAGAATATGCTTCTTCTTGTACATTTGCTATAATTTTCTTTAAACTATCTTTCCTTTTTGTAGTGAAAATGTACACAACAAAATGTGCAGTCTCTTGACAATGTTTACATGTACAGTTTAATGACAAAAGTTATATATTTATCTTGTATCCCCTTCCTCAGTGTCTCTACCCATATTGTTTCACCAGCAGTAACTTACAGTCCCTGCCCCTGAAAGACCTTATATGTGCTTGAAAGTCTGGAGGTACATTTAAAAAAAATGGAAATACATTACTTTTTCTCTTTCTTCCTCTTAATAACAACTTGTCCTTTGAACTTCAGATGAAATGTTATTCCTTCAGTGAGAGTTACGTCTGACATCTTGAACATCATTCATTTCCTCTGCTCTACATTCCGTAGCACTTGCACTTCTGAAAAGGCTTGTTTACAGCCTGTCTCTCCTGCTAAGCTCTAAGTTCCAGGGAGTATTTACCATGGCTCCCTCCCTGTGCTAGAGACCCTAGTATATTCTCAATAATTGCTTCTTGAAAATTCAGTCCCTCTTCGGGGAACACAAATATCTCTTATATACAAATTTCAGCACAGCTCCATCAAGTGACTTCTCACCTTGAATTTGTGTAAGACAGACTCCTTCACGTCTCATAAACCGCTACCCTGTACATCATTGTGAAGGGTCAGAGAAAGCCTGGTCTTTAGCAAGATCAATTAGTCACTTCCACAAATTCTTGCCCTTTTCACCAAAATACATTGCAGCGTGCTATCTGCTCATAACTCAAGTTTATGCAGTGTGTGTCATACTGGGGGTCTGTTAACATTTGTCATTTGGTCTACCCAGGATTTTAAAAAATTCATAGCCAATATTTCAAACCCAGGAGATTTCACATAAAACCCCAGATTTCTGGATGCTCTTAAAAGCTCTGATAGCTGGCAGCCTTTGGTCACAGTTGGCTAGAACTGAATAGCAGCTGCCTTAACCGGCCTCCTGCACTCCTTTCCCTCCTGGCAGACAAGGCGCTCACTTTCCTGCTTGTTACTGCTTCTTCCCTGTCTACTTCCCTCAGTTACATCAACTGCCTGGACCTTTTTTGGCCTTTGAGCTTTAAATCATTAAAAAATTGTCTTACATATGCCGCCTCTGTTAGAGAATTGCTTTGTATGCTCAAAATAATAAAATATTCTCATTGCATGAAAAATGTCTAAGATACTTATGATACCTATAAGTTTTAGGTACAAAGCGTTCCTCTTTAATAACAAATAGAAATTATTTTTAAATATTTTATATTTAAACGGGTCTGTTTAAAGGTAACTCATGTTGTAACTGCTTCAATCAAGAATCATCAATAAAACATTAGGTGAAGGATTTTGGAGAGAAACAAAATATTCACATCATCTCAAAGGATCATATTACAGATTACTCAGGAACTACAAAATTATATTTTACAATACTAGAAAGCTGATGGACGCCACTGGCCCCAAGCAAGCTCTGTGCTCCCTGATCTGATGTACTGAGGAGCACACAGCACACATCACCCGTGTAGTATCCTTGCCCCAAATATCTCATCTGGCTATGAGGGAATGTCAAATAGCTCTTGACTTAAAAGATAATGGAATTGTTCAAGATGTCAGATGGAACGTTTCAAGGAACTTTTAGAAACCCCTCATATAAACACACGCAAAACAACAGACAAATCAAAATGGTGAAATATTTTGCAAAACAATTGTCTTGGCCTCTAAAATATCACATACACAAATAACAAAAGAGAGGGGATTGCTGAGCTCACAAATACATGGTAGCTAAATGCAGAGTGCAACATGTGATTGCAGCTTCCCTCAAAATAATAAAACAATAACTCCCTCCATAGAATTTTTAAAAGAGTCTATACTTCCTTCTATTGGAATGACTAAGAATTTTACCTTTATTTACTGTGTATCCCCTTTATTTCTTTTAAGCAAAATGAGTTCGTGGTCCAATATTCCTTAAATTTGTTAAGTACCTTGTGAACTCATAACTTTATATATTTGATTTATTTCAATATCCAACATATTTAAAATTTATGCTTCACTTTCCATATTCATATTCAATTTTTATTTTAATATATAAAATTATTTTAATTTATTTTGTTTCTCAATTTTCTTACTTTAGGTTAATCTCCTCAAGTTTGTCATGTGAGCACTAAACATGACCCTATATTTCTTTTTAAAAATCATTTTATTGGTGGCGTGTACAATTCTTATCACAATCCATACATCCATCCATTGTGTCAAGCACATATGTACGTTTGTTGCCATCATCATTCTCAAAACATTTGCCTTCCACTTGAGCCCTTAATATCAGCTGCTCATTTTCCCCCTCCCTCCCTCCCCACTCCCCCTTCCTCATGAGCCCTTCATAATTCATAAATTATTATTATTTTGTCATATGTTACTCTGTCTGACATCTCTCCCCTCCCTCTTCTCTGCTGTCCATCCCCCAGGGAGGAGGCTATACGTAGATTCTTGTAGTCGGTTCCCCCTTTCTACCCCACATTCCTTCCACCCTCCAGGCATCGCCACTCTCACCACTGGTCCTGAAGGAGTCATCTGTCCTGGATTCCCTGTATTTCCAGTTGCTATCTGTACCAATGTACAGTGAATTTCTATCATTGCTCTAAATTCAAATTCAAGGATTGATTTGTACTGATTTGTTTTATCTTAGACTATTATCATTTTTCCATTATGCTGAAAATATTCATTTCAGATATTAAAAAGGCCTTACTTAATTCATTAAAAGATACAACTATTTCAACATAACAATACCAGTATGATAAGACTATCAAAACAGTTTTTTAAAAAGAATTTTTTGTTCCTGTTAAATTAAAATTATAAGAAGTTTACATACTTTCAAATTAAAAATTGTATAACAAATTACTTTCCAGAGTTTCAATTACATCTTATCCTTTCTCTTCTCTTTTCCCACTATAGACAATTAATTTTTTATTAGTTACTAGTTTATGCTTTCAATGTTTCTTTTAAAATAACAGCAAACACTTTTGGGTGTTTATAATATTTTCACTTTTCCACACTTATTATGTAAAAGGCACTTGACATACTATGGGTAGCTTTTACATGGCCTTTCTAGTCACACTTTTGTAATTACAACTAAATGTTTGGGGCGGGGGCAGTGGGAACTACACAAATAAAGACAGCTTGCTAAAAATGCAAATACAGTGCATGGCCCTTTGTGTGTGAGGGAACCATACAAATAACTTATATGGAACACCCATTCCATGATTTGACATGACTTGAAATGATCCATCCCAGAGGTAGAAAGTGAGAACTCACTCCGACCAGGAAGAGTTGGGACCTGGGGTTCCTGGCTGAGAGCCTCTTACATTCAAGAGACACACAGAGACATTGGTCAGTGTAAGATATGAAAAAATAATAGAAATTTATAAATTATCAAGGGTTCATAAGGGAGGGAATAAATGAGAAGCTGATACCAAGGGTTCAAGTAGAAAGAAAATGTTGAGAATGAGGATGGCAACCAATGGATACATGTGCTTGACACACTGGATGGACGGATGGATTTTGATAAGAGTTGTATGAGCCCCCAATAAAACGATTAAAATAAATTAGTTAATTAAAAAACAAACAGAGATGGCACAAGATAGCAAGAAGCAACAACCGAGTCCTGGGGGCCACAAAAAGAGGAGAGGGGAACAAGAGCAGTGAGCTTCCTGTTTCTAGGAGCGTGGTGATTACACGGGGTGGCCAACCCAAGGAGCCGGAGGGTTGAGTACTTGCACGCATGCGCGTCCTGGAGGAGTGGGTGCCTCGGAGTACTTAATGGTGGCGCCAAATAGCTTTGTAACATTTGCAGAGGGACCGAGGAGCTGACTAAGAGACCTGCCTGCAGTCACAGCTGAGGTGTCCTGGGGCATTTGGGACCATGAATTGCAATCGATCACTTCCCCAATCAATCCCATAATCATGAATATGGTCTATGCAACAAATGACCAAACCCAGAGGAAACCCAGAGAGGGAAACCCAGCCAGGCAGAGCTGTCATTAGAATTGGTGAAAACAGTTAGGGAGAAGAGATATGTTTGACTCCCAACGTATAGGAATCAACTGTCAGCTGTTGACCCTGATTCCACTTGCTCCTTGTGAAGTTACAGGAGGACAGGCATCCTGTCATTATTTTTAATGACATACTTTGGATATTGCTAATAGTTTGCTTCCTTTCATTTAATACTGTATCCTGGAATGAACTTGCTAAATGAGAGATTTTTCTCCTTCCTGCCTAATGTTGCATAGCATACTATATGTGGGCTTGTCATAGTGTAATCAATAAGAGTCATATTATTGGACATTGAGACTGCTTCTAGTCCTTTGCCATTACAATAAATAATGCCAGGACTCTACGACTTACACATAATAACTAGAATTATTTCATGATCTGTCTAGTAGATTTTTGGTGTCAATTTTTAGAAGTTGGATTGCTGGATGAAAAAGTAAATGGACACGTAATTTTGATAGCAATTGCCAAATAACTCTGCAGCAATGGCACCATTTTACCAAGAGTAATGTGCAAAAACATCTGTTTTTCCGTACATTATGAATAAAGTTTGATAATTTGCCAATCTGATATACAATCAATGGGCTCTTAACATAATTTGTCCTTTGTTTGTGAATTAGGGGATCATATCCCATATTTGGAGATATTTGCTTTTATTTTTCTACCAAATGGCTATTCATATATTTTGTGTATGTTTCTAATGGGTTTCTAGCTAATTGCTTCTCCGTAAGAGGCGCTGTCTCGATCTGGTGATGAAGTGGGTGCAAGGACTATTGGTGCTCACTGAGTTAGCCATGGGCAACCACCAGCTCCTCTGAGGGAGAAAGCTGGAGCCTTTGGTTCCAGGACAGCGTTCCACCCTCCGAAACCCACAGGGGCAGTTGCTGTCTACATGCCCTACTTACTAGCCAGGTGTTAGAATAGACTGATGGCAATGAGATCTTTGAGTTTATTGTTTATATAATAGGGGTCTTAGTCCCTTGCCTATTATATAAATTCTAACCTGTCCCCCAGCTTACCAACTTTTTATTGGTCTGGCTTATGGTAGTTTTTATATTTTCAAACATATATATTTCTGACAGAATCAATTTTATGAATAATTTCTGTTGCTTGAACCTCTGTTTACACTATAGCCTACTGTGATAGTTAGTTTATTGTGCCAGCCTGGTCGATAAATACATGGAGGGTTAAGACAAGGGTGGAGGGATAAATGGCTCTGTAAGCCTCGCCTTTTGAGTTCTTTGGTCTCAGGTCTCTTGATGGTCGGACCAGGGTGCAGCTGCATTAGCCAATTCCCTGCTTCAGCTGGCAAGACTTCCTGTAAGACATCCCCAAGGAGAAGCCTAATGGACCTGCTCCAATGCAGCCCTGGGTCCTGAAGCAGCCGTATGGAGACCCCTGCCAGGGTTGAGATGCTTACAAGTTCACTGACTCAGCTTTCCTCCTATAGTCGGCATCATTGCGTGTGTTTTGTGAGATGGAGAACTTTGTGGATTGGTGTTGGACATATGGGCTAATGTTGGACTTGTGGGCTTGGGCAGCACTGGGTTAGGATGTTTTCTTGACAGGCACTTAACCTTAATACAAAACTCTCTCTTATACATGGGTTTCTGTGGCTTTGTTTCTCTAAAGTACCCAGACTAACACACCTATCTAAAAATACCCAAAGAGATGTAGATATTGAGGCCAATTCCTGACTGGCCAATACTGTTCAGGAATATAGTTCAAGGTCAATAACTCATATTTCTTTTAGATCACCTCTATACCATATGGCATAAACTTCCATTTTGTTACTTCTACAATTTCATCAGGATTAGATTGAACCTGTATACTTTCTGTACACATTTATGTCAGGATGTATGCAAGTCAAACTTCCTTTCAAATGTTTAAAGCTATGAGTTTGCTTTTAATCCCAGAGAGATTTTTATCTACCACCCCCGCCACCACCCCGCCCTGCCAAATGGCAGAGGATCATACACAACTATTTCATTTTCTCTTTTAGAATATAAATTCCTTAAGGACATAGTTATCTGTCTCATACACTCAGGTTTTCTGTGACTTTTGACTAATACATATTATAAACACCTCACAGTCAAAAGAAATATATCAATTATATTGAAAAAATCACCAACTTAAAACCATATTGCTTCAATTACTTGAATAATCTTAGCTTTCTATTTAATGGCAGATCCTTAAGAAGCACATTAAACATAGTTGGAAATCATTTCTTCCATTTAAATAACTGGAAATTGTCATAAGCATTTTTTTCCTACTTTCATTTCAGAGGGTCCTTTCCTAACAGCAATGGCCTATTGACAATAGCCTAATCATAGACGAAGCAAGATTATGAAACAAAAATTGCCATTACTCTTATCAAGTTACTTTATTATAACTCAGGAAAGTATTGAAAATAAGTATTGACACTCATTTTTGGTGAAAAGAATGAGAGATTTAAAGCAGGAGAAAGGGAGGGAGAGAAGGAGGGAGAGAGCAAAGGGAGGGAGGGAGGAAGAAAAGAAGTTGAAAAGGAGGGAGGGATAAAAAGACTTAACCAACTGCTCAATTAATTATAAATGGTAATTATGCAAAGTTATTTAGAAAGGCATTTGAAATACACTTCTAATAGCTACTGTGAATTACAGCTTGGATTATATTTACCAAGGACTCTCACTGCTAGGGTGTAGATGCCCAGGGCAAAAGACTTGAGTTGTGGCTTAATGCACCTAAAACCAAAACATTATTATAAAATATTTATATATAATCAGTTAAAACAAGCAACACACATGAAGTTATATTAGTTCTCAATAGCATATATGGACAAGTCAATCACGTATTAGGCATTAAAAACCCAAAGCATAAAAAACACTGCTGTTGAGCTGACTGTGACTCGAAGGTTGCGAGGCTTTTATGGACAGCGGGTTTAAAGCCATGCTCCAAATGATGTGCTGCACCGGGGAAGGCTGCTGCCAAGACCTCTTCAAACTGTTAAAGAGCAAAAATGTCACTCTTGAGGATTGCAGTGCCCCTGACCTAAGATGTAATATGTTTAATCTCCATGTATGCCTATGAACGCTAAGCAATGAGTAAAGAAGACCAAAGAGGAACTGAGGCATTGGAATTATAACAGTGATGTAGAATATTGGAAGTCTATAGATTTCCAGAAGAAAAAGGTAAATCTGTCTTATAAGAAGGCCATCTGGAATGCTCCTTCCAAGTGAGGATGGTGAAACTTCATCTCACACACTTTGGACCTTGGCTATGCCATCAGGAGACCCCAGTTCCTGGGAAAGACTGTCATGCATGGTGGAGAGTGAGCAAGGACTTGAAAGACCATCAATGAGATGGATTTACACAACGGCTACAGCAAGGGGTTCAAACATAACAATCGCAAGGGTGGCCTGGCTCCAAGCAGTGTTTCATTTTATTGTGCAAAGGATTGCTATGACTTGGAGTCAACTAAACTGCACCCAACAACACAAATTATGTGTGACACTTCAGAGAGTTTATAGAGTGGATATTTCTAGAAGTGAAATATTCCACTGCATCTAACAACACAAATTATGTGTGATGCTTCAAAGAGTTTATACAGTGAATATTTCTAGAAGATAATTGCCAGATTACAGGGCATATTTAAATGATTTCAGGTAGAGTAAAATCATAGGTACTTAGCAAAATAAAATAAAACAAGAAAAGTAAGAAGAAATTGAAAAAAACTGAAGTGACAAAAATAATTAATAACCTATCCCAAATTTGGGAGAGTTTTAGTTGAAAAGCCCAGGACTCAATTGACCTAAATAATTATTGTGGCCTATGAAGTATTAGGACGGGATAACAGGGGACTGATTTTATTAGCTAAGTGTGAGCGTAACTAAAATAATAAAAGCAAAATTAATGCAGTTGTATAAATATAACTGATTGGCATATGAATAAAAATACTAATAATTATGTTGATATATAATTGTTACAGAGTGTAAGTAAGTACACAATTTGTGCTATAACAGTTCATCGCTGCCTTACAAGGGGAAAAAACGACAACTTTTCTCATTCAACCCAAAGGCATTTATCTGACATCAAGCACCAACACTTTGGTAAGACTGGTAGTGTGGGTGCTTTAGGAATGTGTGGTGAAGACATCAGATGGTGCCAGGCTATCAGAAGGAATAGTATACGAGTTCTTAAAGGTTTGTCTTCCAACAAGCAGTCATCAACTAAATTCCCATGGAAGAAGCATATCAGCTGCCTGTGTGATCCAAGGATCGTAGGCAATTGAATTCACATATGAAGGAGGTAATGGTATCAGAACTTAAATTGTGAACACCTGGTTTTCAGTAGCAGCCAGTAGATGACAATAGAATCTCCAAATCCATTTATAGGGTCCACACATGGATTAAGCCAGTGAATCCCCTCAGACCAAAGTAGAGAGATATGAATAGCTGAACAGGATTGTTATCCACCAAAAAGCATTGTAAAGTCAATTATGGTAGATGTAGTTAGGCTAAGATGTACTAGCTTATCATTTGCTCTCTCTTTTGACCCATTTTAAAGTTGGGAACTGAAAACAATGAGTACAAAAAAGAAGAAAATGTTCTAAACTTGTTTGTGGTGATGATTGTACAACTCTTTTTAATAGGATTGAACTGTTGAACTGTACAATATATAAATAATATGTAAAGAAAACTTAAAAAATGAACAGTAGGGAAGTGCCACTATGGGAGGTGGGTACAGTAGAAGTCCGATTCTCTACTTGGCCCAGGTGGCTACCTGTCAAGTTGAAGAAATGTCTGCCTGGGAAGAATAACACTGTTTGGAAACCTTAGGACCACGTTTTCTGCTCTTTCTAAACCTGTGCTGTCATTTGTCCAAACAAACACCTCAGTTATCCACACTCCCTTTTGAGAACAACAGATTTGGAAATTATTTGTTCTTTTTCATTTGTGAAGTAAATTTTGTAGTATAAAATATGGAAATTAGAAGAGAATGCACTATTCTTTGTTAATCTCACTAATGGTTACTATAGGAATTAATTTAAGAATCACTCATTGAATCTCATAAAAGCTTGATTTCCAGCAAATTTTACCTCTTATGAGTAATAATTTAGGCTATTTTGAATGATTGTTTAATAATAATATTTGAAAATTTAATTTAATCAGAAAAAATAATCAAAGAGAATCTTGGTCATATTATGTTCTAAAAGTTGAATTTTTATATGTTATTTATAGGAATGTATAATAAGATGATCAATTAAAATGTTTAAGCATAAACTATATTCTGTAAGGACATTCGTGAAGACAGGAAAGTTGTTACATATTTGACCAAAAATTATTTTTTCACATAAGTTTTTACAAATAGAAATTGTACTTATTTAGTGTTCATATTTTTGTTTTCCATAGTATTAACCTTGTTTTATATCTAGCATAATTTCTAAAACTTTTCAAAGTAAAATACATAATACCTCCTTAAGGAGAATATAAAACAAATATATTGGGAAAAATTGAAGGAAAAGTATGGACAATTAAAGCAAAGCAAAAAAAAATCAAACTCACTACCATTGAGTCAATTTGGACTCATAGCGACCCTGTAGGACAGGGTAAAATCCCCTCTGGGGTTCCAAGACTGTAACTTGCTTATGGGCGTAGTTAGCCTTGCTTTTATCCTATGATTTGGCTGGCGGTTTTGAACTACCGACCTTTCAGTTAGCATACTCAATGCTAACCACTATGCAGCTAAGGCTTATTGGGTGATTTTGAAGACACCATGGAATACATCTAAAAGATGCTCTTAATTATTATACTTTTTAAACATGAGTATTTACAATACTCTAGGAATTACACAGTAACTATTATTTAAATTTGTGATTAAAATGATGAATTATTAATTTTTAAATATGCAATGGTTATATAGTTTTGTAATTCTTTTAGGGTTTCATTAAAAAACTGTGATCATTGACATGCTATTCAGGAATCAGAATCCTCAATTATGTCAACAGTCATGAAATGCCTACAGATAATTGCCTACTTATACAAATAACAAATGTAAAACATTGTGGTATTAGACGAGCTCTTAAAGTATCTTATAAGTTGTATTACCTGTATAAATCTAGTGAAGCTACATTCAATCCCAAACACATTTTGCGTATCGTACTTACTACTATACCACCAGCTTTAGAAAGTAGTCTAATAAATGCATTGGCTACAATGGTGTGGTCACCAAGGTCATTTTCTAGATTAGCAGCTAGCCAAATATCTTAAAACTCTTTTTAAGCAGATTTTTTTACACCAAAACCTAAAGTAGAAAACACAAGTGATAGAAAAACGTGGACCACTTTACAAGGAATCAAGATGATTTCACAGAACAGAATTTGAATCACGGTTCTTGCTGATGACATTGCATTTTAATTCAGAGTTGGGAGAATAAATGTTCACCTCAGGAGCAATATGTATCCAGGTATGCCACCTAGAGATAGCGTGTACGATGTGATGACTGAAACAGCAAGGAAGTACAGAAACCTTTGGGGACACCCATTGTCCTTTGGACATCTGCCCGCAGTGCCAGAAGAGTTTCCTGATTGAGATGGTTGGATTCCCACACAGGCGCAGTTATAAAATATCTGAAACACAACAGGGAAATATCCAATTATTGCAGTAATATTAAATAAAACCAGAGATAAATACATATTCAAAGGCGCCCCCTGTGCAGCAGACAAGCATTGTGTCAATCAGCAGGGAAAATTTTTTTTGAACTTGTCTTTGTTAGACCAAAGTGAAATCTACACAGAAACATCATTTACTATCCAACGAGCCTATAGTTGGTCTACATGCTGCAGAGTCTGTTCTTCAGCAAATCCTATAAACCGTGCTCATTTCTTTCATTATTGCATCCACACGGAAGCCCTGCTCTTTCTTATCTTAATGACAGCAATGGCCTCTTCAGAGTCAAGCTGCTTCCATTCATTTCCAGCCATCCCCTGTCTTCACAGAGGTCATAAAGTGACTGTGTCCAAATGTCAGTCAGGTTGGTCACTGCCCTCCAGTTGACACTGACTTCCCAGTACGTCGATGTAGAGGATCACATTCTTACAGTGCTTGACAAACTCTTCACGATGCAGCATCTGAATTCCCCTCTGATCTCAGTGCTAACCACTCTTCCCATTCTCCCTCTGCTCAGGTACACTTGTCAGTTCCCAACTCCGCCTACTCAAGCCTCAAGCCAGTTTGCCCATTCCTCATGGCTTTGTGCTTTCTCTTCCAGAGCAAGGCTTCTTGCAGATGGGGCACCGTGAGCAGCTGCATTGCACACGTCTGTTCAGCTCTCATTGGCGAGGCCTTCCTGGAGCAGCCATTCAAAAGAACAGGACTTGCATTCTTCACACAGTGATCACCACTATTGACCACGGTGATGTGCTTATCAGTAACCGATTTCCCCACAAGGATGTAGCTTCCCAAAAGGCAGATAGGGCCTGTTTGTCATCATCGTACATCTGAAACTTAAAACAATGTCTGGCCCAATTTAGGCAACTGATTTGAATTCATCATTTGTCAACTTTGGTACATTTGCATTAAAAATGGGCAATGGGCACAGGGTGAAGATGGGACAGTATTTATAGTGGTCACAAGAAAAACTATTTTTAGTGCATGAAAATTAGCAAAGAATAAGGTTATCTGATCAGTTTCTTTCTAAAAATTTATGTGTGTATATATATAAAACTAGTTGTAATTTCCAACATAGATGAGTTTGTGAATTTTAAAACCTACAATAAAAATCATTTTTCAGAAAGTGATAATATAGATTATTTTATGGTCAGGAAAAAATTATTAATCTTAACCTCCACTTTCTTGGTAATGTGAGCTTAGGCAAGTTCCTTATTGTAGCACTTCAATTGTCTTCTGAGGCAAATGGATATAATGATATCCAATTTCTTGAGTACCATGGGATTCAAATATATTACTATAAATACTCAAGTAAAAGCCAGTTTTTAAGCACATTTTTATGCAGTTTGTTTGGTAAAATTAGCTGCCTCGGCTAATAGTCGGGTTGGTTTATACTCAAGTATATATGGTAGGTTTAAACTTAAATATATATATAAAGTAACTGTGGTAGTTACATAATCTGTTGTCAATTCGAGAACATTAAGAGTGAAGGGGTGGAGTTTAGCCTGTCAATCAGGTCATAGCTTGATGACCTCATTTGGAGGTGCTATGGAGATAAATAACTCACTGAAGGCGGGACACAGGCTCACTCCCACGAGACATTTCTGTTGACAAGACACATGCAGCTACACTAGAACTCTAGAGACGGAGGAGACACATGGAGACCCCTGCCAATGCTGAGCTGCTTACACTGCCACTGGATCCACAAGACCTTCAACCCACTGGCCTCTGATCTTCCTGCATTCAGCATCAATGCATGTGTTTTGTGAGTCTGAATAGAACTTTATAGATTGATATCAGACATATGAGCTAATATTGGACTGATGGACTTGATCTGGACTGGGCTGGGATAATTTCTCAATATTCAGTGCTCTTGTATATAAAGCTCTTTCTTATACACATATCAATGTCTCTGGATTTGTTTCTCGTCTACACAAACTAACACAGTAACTTTCTCAATCCCTTGCATGCAACATTCTTAATAAATGCTAGTTGTGCTTTGGGCAAAACTTCCTATAGTCGTAGACAAAGGAATAACAATAAAAATAAATAAAATATGAAAAGAGATTGGACAAAAACTTTTTTAGATCATTGTGTTAGCCTTATGCATAATTGCTAGAGCCCCGAGCGTCCTACTCTTAAGTCAAACATGATACAATAAGCAGAATATCCACAAGTGTTCATTTATGAGTACAGATGTGTTTCAGTATTAATGTTTAGTTGATAAGCACATGTAAACTCAATTTTGGTTGAACTTGCAACCCTTCCAAATTTTTCGATAAAGGTGGATTCAATTAGTCACGGATTTTAAGTGGTCTAACCCCTGTGCTTTATCCCTAGGAGTAGACCTGGTGGTGTCGTGGTTACACGTTGAGCTGTGATCCTAGAATCTACAGTACAAAACCACCAGCCATTCCTCAGAAGGTGTTTTCTACTCTTGCACACACTTACAGTATGTGAAACTCCCAGACGCAGTTCTGTCCTGTCCTGTAGGATTGGTTGGAGTCAGCACCAACACAAAGGTTGGGACAGAAATGTAAAGGTGTGATAAATATTGTTAATTTATTAATGTTGTCGTATATCAATGCTCTCACAATGGCTTTCCTTCCTATATTGCCAACACTATCTTCCTTCATTCACACTCATCTGCTCTTCTTATTATTTCACATAATAGTTTATATTCCACATGCAGACTCGTGCCAGAACCACTAATTTCTTACAAGTCCTCTTGTGCCTGGGACTGGACTCCTTACACTGGCCTTGATTTGTCCTGACCCTTAATCTACAAGAACAATGGGTCTTGGGGTCAGGCGATGTGGATTGCAACGCAGAGCTTATTTAGCCGTATGATCTCATCAAAAGTTCACATCCCTCATCAAAAGTTCATAAATTAAATGAAAGAATAAAATCTGATACAAAAGCTTTTTACAGTTGTTGGTTCTAATTCTTATCTCAATCATTTCAACAAGCTCAGTTCCACTAGTGATGGGCATACATTTCTCGATCCCTCACACAAACGTTCAGGAGCACAGTAAAAGCAAGGGTTCCTATCAGCGCTGGTGGACTGTGACGTTCATTCCTCTGCGCTCTCGAAGTTCAATATGCTCTAGTAGACCCCAAAGGATGGATTTTAGATGAGATTCCTTACAATATTTGCTCCATTCCTGGTGAAGCTCTCACAGCCAGCAAGGCATGCCGATGCATATGTGATTCCATTTTCTCCACACATGGGCTCCCATTTTGTCTCTGAACATTTACATCGCGAATTGCAATCGGAAAATAGTGCTTCTTGAGAAGAAGAGACCATTTTGCTTCTGCAAAGGAATAGAAGATTCTGCGTCAATACCATGCGGCAGACAGCCTCTTCAATTTTTTAAAATCATGTTTATGAGTTGGGTGATACAAATGACACTGCTTACAAAGACGACACACTGGAAACACACTTGACATCAGAAATCAGCTAACGGAATGCCAGCTTCTGGTTATAAAGAGTGTGCCATTATCCATCAGCTTCCTGGGAACAGTTATCTTGGAAAGTGTACTCCTTCGCACACGGTTTTTTCTTAGCTTATTGCTTTGACAGCAGTGTACTGGCTCTAGTATAATCTGAAATATTTCCATGCAAACGTGAAAATGTCCATAAAGGCAAGTAGCAAAGCAAACTTTTGAAATAATTGGTGATGCTACTTAAATACTCAGTCTAGAATCAACATTCTGTGAGGGCAAGATTTAATTGTTTGATTCCCTTTCATTGTTTCCAGCACCAAGAATAAGGTCTGGAATATAGCTACTGTATATATTCGAGTATAAGCCAAGATTTTCAACCCACTTTTTATGCAGTGTTTGTGGTAAAATTAGGTGTGCCTCGGTGGATAGTCAGGTTGGCTTATACTCGAGTACATATGGTATCTAAGAATCAGGATTTCTGGGAAGTAATCTAATCCAAGGAGATTGCTGTTGTATTTTGGAGGAAGAATCTGTCATTTGGGCCCATAATCTTGAGAGTTATTTCCTATATTGGTTTTGATCATAATTTCTTAATCAATGTAATGTCCTATTCTGAAGGAAAATGACTATGGGTTAAATACTGTTAGTTAATAAATTTGGATCTCCTTGGTATATGTATTATAAATCCCAACATTTATGCCTGTGTTTCTGGTTCTACTGGGAATGGGCTGCTTCTGCAATGTTAATGAGGCAGGGTTAGTGTAGGGTGTGTCTTCAGTCAATCTCTGTGGAGATATAAAAGAAAAGCAATCCAAGGGCAGAGATGGGTGAAGAGACATGCAAAGCCATGAGAAATGATTGGTCAGGAACAGAAGCTTAGTAAAAATAAGGACTTTTATCCAGTGCCAACACAGGAAACCTGCCTCTAAAATGGATGTCCTCAATTCATGCTTCTTGTTCCTAAATTACGTGAAAATAAATGTGTGTTGCCTAAAACCAGCCCCCTTTGCTGTTCTTATTATAGCGGCACTCGATAGTTACCTGGAAGGTAAAGACAAACCTTTGAGATGTCCCTAGAGTAAAAGGGCACTTAACCAGGCCTACACAAAAATGTAATTTTATTCTCTTCCATAGCTATCAGTTACTACTGAGATCCTTATAGAGAATGTAGGGCGGAGGCATAGAAGATTGTAGCCGAAAGGAACATTGGAGCGATCCGGACTCATTCACTCACTTGGCCATACTAGCAAGGTCCAGAGACGGTATGCAACTTGCTCAACTTTATACCATTTATTAGAATCCTTGTCTCACATCAAGCTTACCCCCATTATTGCAAGAAAGAAATTGCTTTCATTATCAAAACTAAAGCTGAATTAATATCCAGAACCAAAATAGCTTTTTGGAATAAAGCAACTCAGGATAAAGCTTAGAAAGATTTGTGTATGTGTGTGATTTTATTAAGTCTATTATTTTCTCTTACTCAAAGTTACTTAATTTTATCACCTAAAGCAGTGGTTCTCAACCTTCCTAAAGCCGTGACCCTTTAATACAGTTCATGTGTGGTAAACCCCCAACAATAAATTATTTTCATCACTGTAATTTTGCTACTGTTATGAATCAGGTGACCCTTGTGAAAGGGTCATTGGACCCCCCCTCCAAGGGGTCGCGGCCCACAAGTTGAGAACTGCTGCTTTAAAGGGTTTTAAGGAGCCCTGGTGGTGCAGTAGTTAAAATGCTCAGCTCCTAATCAAAACATTGATGATTCAATCCCAACAGCAGTTCTTCAGACAAAAGATATAGTAATCTACATTCATAAAGATAACAACCTTGGGAAACCAAGGGGAAATTCTACACTGTTCTATAGAGGTCTTGAGGCATAAATTAATTATATAGCTACTATAATAAAACTATGTTGACAAAGCATTATGATTAAACATGTCAATGGCAAGAATGTTTCACAAATATTTCAAAATAATGTCCAAGAAGGGTCAGGTAAGTCCCAAGACTTACTACTAACCACTAACCACGCTGATGGTGGTTCAAACCCATCAGCTGCGTTGTCGGAGGGAGATAAGGCCATCTGCTCCTATAGCCTCCGAAACCCGACACAGGGGCATTACGAGTCGAAATAGAGAGACTCATTGGTAAGAATGCTTTTTTTGTTGGTTGGTATGTTTTTATATCCAAGGGATTAAAAATATTTCAAAATAGGCATGAGAGATGTTGGCCTCTCATTTTCATTTATTTATTTCTTTTAATTTCACACCTTCCAATTCCAAAGAGATTCTTGCAGACTAAGTCTTTGCTATTGTTGAGGATTTCTCAAAAATATGCAAACCAATTTTAAAAGAAGGGTTGTATTCATTTTTAAACAAAGATTGTATTACTGCAAAGCAGTAATGATCATTCTAGGTGACTAGTTTGAAAAAGAAGGTATTCTTTTATGGAATGACTATATTCTTTTATTTGATTTTCAACATTCCATAAATTATTATGTAAGCACACCTTTACTGAGGTTTCTAAATTTGCTGTATCTATATGTTGTGTGTATGTTATTGTGAAAAAATGATAGTAACTTTTGAGTCACGCTATTTTCAAGTCCTTTCTAAACACTATATTCTATAAATGGAGATAACAAAACTCACTTAGTAAAGATGTTCTGAGAATATAAGGGAGGTAATGCAAGTTAATGTACTCTGTAAATTGTAAAACACCAAGTACTCTGTCCCTGTCCATTGACCATGTGTTTCAGAGGGTCTAATAGAGATGCCCCAGAGCATCTCCTTTCTCCAGGACTCCCTTCCAAATTATGTTCACAAGTAATCCTTTTTTACGTACATTCTGGTTCTTGCTAAAACAATACTGTACTAGGTTAAATCTATCAATCTTGAAGTGATAACTCTCAGAAACCATGTTGATTCTGTGACTCAATAGTGACTCTATGTAGCCCAAGTAAAACACACTCCTCTGGATTTCTGAGACTGCAAATCTGTACAGGAGTAGACAACCTCATCGTTCTGCGGGGAAGCTGATCGTTTTGAACTTCATAGCTTGTGGTTCGCAGGACAATGTATAATCCACTGCTTATAGCAAACATTTAAAAAAAAGATATGATGACATTCCACTCTGTTACACGGGTTACTATGGACCAGAATGGACTTGATGGCCCAACAAGAACACATAGATACAGAGAGCTGCTTCTGGGAACGGTCAGAGGTGGAGTGATGGGAAGGTCTTTTGAAAGGGACAAATGTGGTTCAGACATGATTTAGAAGTGCCGTCACACATCCATTTGAGAGAGCCTGACTCTGAACGCATCCATAAACATCCTCTTACCAACTGTAAGGAACCCAACTAGAGAGAGCTATCGTGGGGGCCACGTTCGAAAGAGTCATTGTATTCTGAAAATGCATGTGATTTAAGGACACACAGACTATCTAGAATGGCATGAAAACCTCCTTGATTATCCAGGCGTAGAATATATTTTCTTCATGAATGAAGCACTTATTTTGTGGCAGTCAAATACATCTTCCATGAACTCTTTCTTGCTTAAGTCTTACAAAATCTTAAAAGGCAATTTGAAAAGTGAATCTATACTGAATTAAATAATCCATAGATCTATATTCAACTAAGAAGCTAAGAACTGTCAGAGGTAAAATTCAAGGTCTCTGTTGTTGTGTTTCAATGATAACTTGACCCCGTTAGTAATGTAGGCCTATTATCTAAAGTGAGTATAGGTGTAGCTTTTGCTAAATCTCTCTGAGGCATACTTGAGGTGACAAATTTTGTCTATAATAACCGATCCCAAGTCATGTGGAGTCAGTTGGGTCACATTAAAATAATCATTTCCTTCCCATAGTTTTAATGTTTGAAAACAAAGTTAATCTAGTCTCAAAATCCATGCATAATTAATTTCATTAAACAGCCAACCCTTCATGTAATAAGTGGACATACCCTTGGTAGGTGACAGTTAGTCCTGCCACATCAGAATTTTCACAGCCCAGTGCAAACAGGGAGAGGAACAGGAGGTAACCAAAGACAGATGATCCCAAGTAGAGTTTTGCAGCTCCACACACTCCAATCCTGAACTTTTTCATAACTATCCCCCCAGAGAATATTCCAAGAGCCACTGCCGGGATGTTGATAAGCCCTGAGGAGCAGGAGAAATACATCATTGCATCAATCTTTTGAATCACTATAATGTGTAGTCTCTAGAATAATTTCTCTGTAACTATACAAAGTGATTCCATAGTGCCTGGTGCATTACTAGACTGTACTCATTTAAATTATGACAACTTTCAGTCACTATCATCTACCGAGACTGGCACACATTAATACTTTCCTGGAATCTTCGATGTGTAACTGGGTCATGGAGAAAGGATAGCTCAAGTCAATCATTTTAGAGTTTGTATAGGACAATGCCTTGCTCAAGTTAGGAAATCAGTAAATCCCGAGAGAATCAATGAATGAATGCCATTCTGGCTGGATCCCAGAAAAGACAGAAAGAATCCGATGGCATTCAGCGAATCTTCACTATTATAGATAAAGTTTTATATAAAAGAATATTAAGCACCAGGAATGCAGAGAATTTTTTTAAAGTCTTGGTTTGTTTCTTAGCCAAACAAGTTTGTTATTGTTACGGTTGTTTGCCTAGTCTCTTAGATAATAATAGCAATAAATAACATGAATGCATTGTCTGTCTATAATAGACCAGCCCTCTAAGTAAGAAGAAAATGTATTGTCTGTCATATTTGAAATTACAACAATCTTCAGGGGTAGACCTATTATCTCCATTTCAGAGAGTGATTTCATTCATTATCATGGTTAAGTGGCATAATATAAAGTTGAATGTAAGCAGTCTGATTCCTAGGCTACACTTTTAATTTATGTTACAACAACTCTTCTGTCACTTCAGAAAAGGATTTAGAAGATAGTAACCTTGTTAAATAAATGTTCAACCTTATTAGTAATCAGATAAATGTTCATGTAAAACAAGATGAGGGAGAGTTCCAACAAAGTGGATGCAAACTCCAGACTACAGACTCCCACTGCCAGACAGACTCCCACTGCCAGACAGACTCCCACTGACAGACAGACTCCTACTGACAGACAGACTCCCACTGCCAGACTCCCACTGCCAGACAGATTCCCAATGCCAGATAGACTCCCACTGCCAGACTCCATACTCCCACTGACAGACTCTCACTGACAGACCCCAGATGCCCACTGCCAGACTCCCACTGCCAGACTCCAGATTCCAGATTCCCACTGACAGACTCTCACTGACAGACGCCAGACGCCCACTTCCAGACTCCAGACTCCCACTGCCAGACTCTCACTGACAGACCCCAGATGCCCACTGACAGTCTCCCACTGCCAGACTCGTACTGCCAGACCCCAGACGCCCACTGACAGACTCCCACTGACAAACTCCAGACTCTCATTGACAGACACCCCCTGACAGACTCCAGACTCTCACTGACAGACTCCAGACTCTCACTGCCAGACCCCAAACTCCAGGCTCCCACTGACAGGCTGTAGACTCCCTACCAGAATCCCACTGCCAGACTCCAGACCCACTGACAGACTCCCACGGACAGACTCCAGACTCCCACTTCCAGACTCCAGACTCCCACTGACAGACTGCAGACTCCCAACCAGACTCCAACTTCCAGATTCCCACTGCCAGACACCGGATGCCCACTGCCAGACTCCAGACTCCCACTGCCAGACTCCAGACTCCCACTGCCAGACTCTAGACTCCAGACTCTCATTTCCAGACTCCCACTGCCAGACTCTAGACTCTCACTTCCATACTCCAGACTCCCACTGCCAGACGCCAGACTCCAGACTCCAGAGCCCCACTGCCAGACTCCAAACTCCTACTGACAGACTCCAGATCCAGACTCCCACCGCCAGACTCCAGACTCCAGACTCCCACTGCCAGACTCCAAACTCCTACTGCCAGACTCCAGATCCAGGCTCTAGACACCCACTGCCAGGTTTGACCTTCAGCTGTGCCACTTAATTTTCTTAGTTCTGTCACCTGTCTCCTCACCTGTAAGACGAAGTCAAATGTGGTGCTGCTGAGCACAGTAATTGACATTATTCCAGATAAATTCTTAGAGCAATATCTAGGACAAAAGTATCACACTAAGCTATTATGAACAGGTCTTCCCTCACGTTTAGAAAGTTGAAAAGCTTGGGAAGAGAAAATACCTCTGGGAAAACCTCAAGGAAAGAGGCTCTTCATGCTCTGCTTATGAGATTTTAAATTGGTCTAGTCCTACAGTGTACAGGAGAAGAATATGTTCTTAGTTGTGGGAAAGTGAGGACCGGGAAGAGCGTGTATGCAGACAAATTCTTGATGCTCATGACCGAGAAGCCTGGGAGCCAGGATTCTGGGTGGTGGGAGGCCTTCATGTTTGTGTGTTGGAGAAGAGTGAGCGTCACAGTCACGTTCTCCTAATTAAAAATCATCTCCACAATATCCTCCCATAATAGTGCTACCTTAATGTTACTACTTAAAAGCACATGGCTAATTACGATGCATCTGGCAGCCCTTATCTATAGGAGCAGACATGTGACTATTGTCCCCCTTCCCCACGGGACAGTCCACTCCTTTCTACCTGCCCCACCACTGGTATTAGGTTGATCCCCCAATGATCTCAGGTACGTCTAGTACAGGAGACTGCCCATCTTGTTATATATGTGCTGCCTGTAGCTAAGGGGCCTTGTATGTCCCAAGGCTATAAATTGGTGAAAGAATACAATCTCTCTCTCTCTCTCTCTCTCTCTCTCTCTCTCTCTCTCTCTCTCTCTCTCTCTCTCTCTCTCCTGATCCTGACCCCATGGAAGAGGTGAACACACCATCTTCTCTCTCATGAAACTCATTTGTTTAAAATGTTTATCATTAAAATTAGGCATAATTTAGAAAAGTGACTATTAGTTTGTTTCAAATTGTTTCAGTATTTTCCTTTAAATTCAGTATACATACTTCTTTTCATCTAAACATCAGAGAAACTAAAGAAATTTGAGAGAGCTCATTTAATTTTCCATTAGCAAAATTTAAGCTAAGGATTCTAATCCTTGTTGTTAACCACTAAAGAAGTTTCGGAGAATGTGTGAAATGTTTTGATTTGATTAAAAGAGAGAAGTGAAGCAGCTCAACTGTGAAGAGCTCATTTCAATTTCTGTATAGGTGCAGGATAGCTTTAGTAATTAAGATGAAAAGTGTCGAGTCACATTAATCAACTTGGGATGCATTCAGAGCTTCTCTAGGAGTGAACTAAAATTCCATGCTACGAATGAAAACTTCACAGTATTACTCTAATGTTGTAAGAAATAAGTATTAAGATCTAAATTTTACAGAAAGAAAAGCAAGGGAAAATTAGGACTTTTTCACCTCCAATAGAAAACTGGAAGCGGATGAAAAAACACAATTAGTCTTCCTGTTTGGGTATCCTTTTGTCATCTCATTCACTGTCATTGACTGAATTTCAGCTCCAGCATCCCAATGGGACAGAGGAGAACTGCCTGGTAGGTTTATGAGGAGCAGCTGGTGGTCAGGAGCCCAGTGCATCACCCGCTTTGCCACCAGGCCTCCCTTCTTGGCCATAGCACAAATACATTTTTCCTAAAAAATTTGGATCAGTTTCTATCATCTTATATATTTAATATAACTATTTAATTCTAGATCACACAACCCAATTGTTGAAATTGCTCTGCAGGTTCAGTAACAAAACCAAAGCAAAATATTATTTTCTACTGTATCATTCTCCAAAATGATTTTAAATTTTTATCAACTGCATAACATTGTCAAGAATTAATGGGAAACAATGTTGTTCTAAATGACAACTTGTAACCAGATATCTATTCTAGTAGAAATTAGATTATTAAAAAAAACATTTCATGAAATTAGAAAAAAAATGACAAAAATAATTATAATTTGTGTGTTAAGAAGGAAAATAAAAGATCATTTGCATTGAATTAAATAGGAATAATAGAAGCTTACATAGAAAATTCAAATATCAAATAAAACTTTTAGTAGAGTCCAATAAAAATTAAAACACAAACACTTGAAAACTATGATTTTCCTTTTCCACTGTTTCCTTAGTAGTACAATAATTCCATCTTACCCCAATAACAACTAAGGAAATGGAGATAGATACTTAAGAAAAACTTGAGAAGTTATCTAAAATATCAGAAAAAGAATATTTTCTTAGCTTAAATTACCTCAAATTTTAGCAATTTCTCTTGGAATAAAATAAACTATGGAAGTACAGAAGAAAAAAATAACTTCATTATATATTTCTAGCCCCTGACTGGAACATTCTTCTTACTTTTTCTTTCATTTTCATGGCAAAATTAATTTACCAAGAAGACATTTCCAAGCATCAGAATGAAAATTGGCGACACACAAAAACATAGCAGTCTGAGTGCCCTTGAACACCTCCAGAGATTTCTGCTTATTCTTCCCTCCATGGCAGGAACAATACTTTCTCTGAGAATTGAAGGACGTTTTGCCACTTCCCTATTTTATCACAGAAAGCACCATTCTCTTGTCATCCACAGAACAAAAGAAGGAGAAGATAAGAAGAAGAAAGGAAACAACACAGTTTTAAAAAGAGAACCACATGCATTTGTCATTGTATTAGGTCCAACTTAGAGCGACCCTCTGTACCATGGGACAAAGCACCTCACAGGTCTGCGCCATCCTCCCAATGGTCATGTTTGAGACCAGTGTTGCCACCACTGTGTCAATCCATCTTTTCAAGGGACTTCCTCTTTTTTTCTGCCCATCCTCTTTACCAAGCATGATGTCCTTATCCAGGGATTGGTCTCTCCTGATAAGAGGTCTAAATTGTGTGAGACAAAGTCTTGCCATCCTTGCCTCTAAGGAGCATACCAGCTATACTTCTTCCAAGACAGATCTGTTTGTTCATTGGCAGTCCACGGTACTTTCAAAATTCGTAGCCAGCACCCCAGTTCACATACATAGATTTTATTTTGGTCCTCCTTATTCAATGTCCAACTTTCAAATGACTATGAGGTGATAGAAAATGCTATGATCAGGTTAGGGCCACCTTAAACCTCAGAGTAACATCCTTGCTTTTCAACATGAGGGCTTGTGGAGCAGACTTGCCTAGTGCAACATGTCCTTTGATCTCCCAACCTCTGCTTCCATGAGCACTGAATGTGGACCCATGCAAGATGAATTCCTGAAAACTTCAATTTCTCTCTGTTTATCATGATGCCACCTACTGGCCAGTTCTGAGGATGTTTCATTTTCTTACATTGAGTTGGAATCCACACCGAAGCTACAGGTCTTGTTATTCATCAACAAGTATTTAAAATCTTCTTCACTTTAACCAACCCCAATTGAAACACGCCTTCCTCCAATTCTGATGCCTCATTCTTCTTCATATAAGATAACTTCTCTGTTATTTGCTCAGCAAACAGATTGCATAAGTATGGTGAGAGAATGCAAAACTGTTGCACACCTTTCCTGACTTTAAACCATGAAATATTTCCTCGTTCTGGTCACACAACTCACTTGATCCATGTAGTTTCCCCTTGAGCACCATTAAGTGTTCTAGAATTCCCATTATTCTCAAGACGATCCATAGTTTGCTATCGTCCACAGAGTCAAATGCCTTTGCATAGTCAATGACATACAAGTAAACATTTTCTTATATTCTCTGATTTCTGCCAAGATCCATGTGACATTAGCAATGACATCCCTTGTTCAATGTCCTCTTGGAGCTCTCTGTTAATGTCCTCTACATGTGAAATCAATGATACTGTTCTGTATTTGTTCATTTGTTTGAGTAACCTTTCTTAGGAACGGGTACAAATATAGATAGCTTTCAGTCTGTTGGCCAAGTATCTGTCTTCTGAATTACTTGGCAAGGATGAATGAGTGCTTACAGACATGGAAAATGTAAAGCCAACATCGTCAAGCCTTGGGGACCTTCATTTACTGCTGGGGCACAATTCAAAATGAGATAAAACAGCTGCCAAAAAATCTAATAATAAAAATAACTTGGAATGTATGAAATATGAATCTAGGAAAATTGAAAGTCATTAAAAATGAAATGGGACACATAAAGATAAATATTCTAGGAGTAAATGAGCTGAAATGGACTGGCATTGGCCATGTTGAATCAGAAAATCATGACTTACTATGTTTGGAATGACATAATAAAGAGAAATGATGTTGCATTTATGTTAAAAAGGACAATACAAGATCTATCTTGAAGTACAATATGAACATCTATGATAGGATAATGTCTATCTGAATACAAGGAAAACCAAATCAATGCAACTATTATTCAAATTTATGCACAGCCATACCAACAACTTCTGTTAGAAACTGATCAAATAACATGCATTGATGATTATTGACAATTGGTATGCAAAAGTGGGAAACAAAGAGAAAGGAACAGTAGCTGGGAAATATGGTCTTAGTAATAGAAACAAAGCTGGTGATCACAATGTAGAATTTTGCAAGACCAATGACTTGTTCATACTTTTTTCAACAGTACAAAGAATGACTAAACAAGTGGACTTTTACAGATAGGTTACAGAGAAATGAAATTCGTTACATCTATGGGAATAAATAATGAAAAAGCTCAATAGCAGCAGCTAAAACTAGCCCATTGGCTGACTGTGGAGCAGACTGTCAATTGCTCATATATAAATTCCGTTTGAAGTGGAAGAAACTGAAAAAAATCCCAAGTCAAAATACAATCTGGGAGGTCTCTGAATTTCAAGAACATGTCAAAACAGATTGGATGCATTAAACACTAATGACAGAAGGCCTGATGAGTTGTGAAATGACATCAAGAACACCATTCATGGGGAAAGCAAATGTCATTCAAAAGAAAAGAAAGAAAGGAAAAAAGATCACAGTGGAAGAGACTCTGAAACTTGCTTTTAATCATAGAGTAGGTAAGGCAAATGGGAGAAATGATTAAGTCAAAGAGCTGAAAATAAAATTTTAAAGGACAGCTTGAGAAGAAAATGTTATAATATAATGTGCAAAGATCTGAAGTTAGAAAACTAAAAACAAGAACATGCACAGCATATCTTAAATTGAAAGAACTAAAGGGGAAAAGCCTCAAGGTGCAAGAGTGAAAGATTCTGTGGGCAAAATATTAAATCACGCAGGAAGCATCAAATGAAGATGAGAGGAATCACCGAGTTAAGGTACCAAAAAGAACTCGTTGACCCTGAATCATGCCAAGAAGTAGCATATAAGCAGGAACCAATGGTACTGAAGAAAGCACTCCACATTGAAAATGTTAGCCAGAAAAATGGCTCCAGGAATTGGTAAAATATCAATGGAAATTTCTCAACAAGCTGAGAAAGCAGTGACTGTACTCTCTTGTGTGTGCAAAAAAATTGGAAGACAGCTACTTGGCCAACTGACTGGACACTTTGCATTTGATATATCTTGTTTCCTCTCTGTCTGAACCTAATGAGGGACTTAATTTCACCATTCAATACATAATGAAACATTGCAGATGTTGCATAGAGTACCCACTTACTTTACTTTGCTGTGGTCCATACTAAGTAATACAAAACCAAGATGTACTTTGACACTTTTTAAAATGGTGGAGTGAGTTTATTTAGATATCAGGGATGCATTTGAATCCACAAAGGAGGGTCATGGATTAAATGAAATCAATCAGCCACACTTTAAAAACTAGATTTTTCATTAGATTCTGCTATGTCCTGTGGTGCCAATTTGAGGATTAAGAGTGTAGGAGTGGAATTTAGCCTGTCAATCTGGAGATAGCCAATGAGATCTCTGTGTGGGCATGGCCTTCTCCTGAGAATTCTGAGAACAGCTGAGTTTCCTCCTTGGAGATAGGAGACACTCCCTCTCTCTGCTCACTCCCTGTGAGACATCCCTGAGGAGAAGCTACATGGACCTACCCTGATGCAGCCGTGGAAGCTGGAGAAGCCACGTGGAGACCCATGCCAGTGCTGAGATGCTTACAACGCCATTAACTCCTAAGACTTTCTACCCACTGGCCTGTGATCGTCCTGCACTCGGTGTCATTACATGTGTTTCATAAGTTCGAAGAGCACTTTATATATTGGTATCAGACATATGGGCTAATATAAAACTTATGGACTTAATCTGGACTGGGTTGGGACTTTTTCTCAATAGCCAACTGCTCTTGTATATGAAATTCTTTCGTATATACATGTGCATGTTTATGAATTTGTTTCTGTAGTCTACCCAGACTAGCACATGTCCATTATTAAAAATAAGCATTCCTAGTAGTAAAACGTAACTCAAACTCAGAGGAAATTAACTTATTCCAGACAAATCATACCAAAAGGATGTAAGGGAATGGACAAGTCACAGAATATCTCATAATTTTAGCTCCTTTTGTCTTTGCTGATCCAGTTCAAGGGTTCTGGTGGCACAGCAGCTGAGCTGCTACACAAAAGATCAAGGCTACAAGCCCACCAGCCACTCTCCAGGAGGAGAAATGCGGCACTGCCCTTTTGCAAAGATGTACTGTCTTGGAAACACATTGGGACACACAATATTTAAAGCATATCCCTTCCTAGAAATTCATGTGAAATTATGGTCTTTCAACTTTAATAAGAGAATCTGGACTCCTTTCTTCACGTTATACAAATAGTGACTTGAAATGCATTATAACCTGAATGTGACAGTGAAATAAGCTTCCAGTATCAACATTATAAGAAACATTTTCAATACCTGGAAGTTTGACACAGATTTCTTAGAATGTGATCGAAAGTGTACTAAGAGAAAGAATGAAAATGTAACTTAATTAAAATGAAGAAGTGCAGCCCTGACAGAATGAGAAGGCAGCCTTGAAACAGAGCATATTTACAAAAGATGTATTCAACAAAGACACTGTATCACGAAAAATGCTAAGCACTTCTGCAAATCAAAAGAAAAAGGCTGACAACTCAATAAAAATAATTTAAACAGTACAAAGGAGAATACTAAAATTATTAATAAGCCTATAAAAAGGGGCTCAACACCATTAATCATCAAGTAAATGCAAATTCAACCACGACATCCCATCCTCATGGTTAAATGAAAAGAATTGATAAAACCAAGTGATAAAAGGATGTATAACTAATTGAAATCTCATACATCTAACAAATGGCACTTTGTAAGATGGTTTATTAGTAGCTACCTGATCTAAACATATCTAGTACCTAGGATACAGTAATTCTGTTTTAGAGTATAGCCTCTGTTCTCATCACCACCAAAAAACCAACCAACCAACAAAACAAACAAACAAACTGTGTGCATCTTCTCACCATAGTATGTGCAACAATTTACAGTAGGGTGATTTGTAATAGCCCAAAGCCGAAAACCCAAATATTCAACAACAATAAATAAATTGTAGTAAATCCATTTGTAGTGTTTGAAAATGAAATTAGAAATTCCAATGAAATTAAAGCCCAGATGGGTGAAAGAATACATCGGGTGGTGTAAGATATGGAATATATAATTTATTAGATATGGAATATGGAATATTATATGGAATATATAATTTGTTATGGGTGCATGAGGGCCGTAGGGTGGGGAAGGAGGGAATAACAAGGAGCTGATATCAAGTGGCTCAAGTAAAGAAAATGTTTTGAAAATGATGATGGCAGTATCTACAAATCTACTTGATGTAACTGATTTTTGGATTGTTATACTGTCTGAGTCATTCATCCATGATTATGAATGATTCTTACAATAAATATGCACTAGAGAGAACCTATTTTCCTCTGCTAAATTTGTTTTACTCCCTTCTAAAATTCTTATCTAGCTACCTTAGCTACATTTGGTCCACATATTGGATGAACTCTCTCTAGGTTACAACGGATTAATAGGAAACCGCTAAAATGGTGTTGATTTGAAATCACGAAGGGCAGATGAGCATACCGATTACAAAGTTGGCCTTCGAGGCTGATTGTCCATACTGTTGCTCAATGTACTTTGGTTTATATGTCACCATGCCAAATAAAGAATTAAACTGAACAGAGCTTGCACATAAGTATAAGAAGTACACTGGATTTCCGAAAACATTCTTCAGCGATGGAAGAAAATCTATAATACAAAGTGAAGTCATTAGGGGACAGTGTCAAAATAAGCAGAAACTACGTGAACCACAAGGTTACATTGCTGAGTTCACCTGTGATATCGCACTCGTCAATTCTGACCCACAGCAACCCTATTAGACAGGGTAGAACTGTCCCTGCGGGTCCTGAGACTGTCACTCTTTATGGAAGTAGAAAGCCTCATTTTCCTCCTGAAGAGTATCTGGTGGCTTCCACCTGTTGATCTTATGGGTAACAGTGCACCTCATTACCACTAAGATACAGATATTCACCCTGTAAGTTATGGGCACACTTCATGGCTGCATGATCCAGGAAGATATTCACTTCTGTAAGCAAAACATAGCCTATGGCGCGAGATGTCAGAGAAAGGAACAGAGTCCTGACTGAAAGGGAGAAAAGCCAAGAGAAAGGAAAACACCCCTTCAATACCCAGCTAAAAGCCATAGGCAGGGCACGAAGCAGTTCAGATTTCTGGTTCCTATTTTCCAATTTGGAGGCACAGTTACAGGGAAAGGAATGCAAAAGTTATTGCCATTTAATATTTGAAAGTGGGCATTAAAATGGGCTTTGAGATTCTCTGTTCTTACCATTCTATACACAGCCAAGCAGAATACCAAGAATTTATATGGACTTTGCTAAAGATTGGTGCTCAAGAGGGCATGTGTGCATTAGACACTTTTTTCTTGGCCATCCATTTTCACATGGAAGGAATTCACTCGAGGAATGCTTGCATTTCTGGTCTTTTGCCTCATGACACGGCCACTCAGTTGATTGTTTGGGGATGGGGGGTGTATTAGTTCACACTTTTTAATGGATACTTCTCAATCTGGCAAAGGGCAAAAACCTTTAAGTCTCGCTGTTTCCTTGTCTATTCTCCTAGGCAAACTAGAGGCAGGGATCCCAGCTAGGGGCAATTGCTTTCTACACTGAGGTGGCATAAGGATGGAGATGTTAATAGGGAATGTAATCCAGACTATTTATCATGATCTTCAATCAGTTTTCTAGCCATAAAACTGACTGATCTCTGTGTCTGTCCTCTATGGATCCGGTTCCTCATTTTGTTCAGAATACACACAAGGGATCAGTTTACTATTGTCCACGCCCTTCCTTCCCCAAAATGCCCACGGGAAAACGGAAAGATCTTCAAAATCATAGAGAATCTGACTCACCTCTTGCCATTTCTATTATGTTTGTTTTTTCTCCACAGGGTGGTCGGTAGTCTGTGATGAACTTGGATTCCTCAGAGGAGGAATGACAATTTTCTTGACCACAACATCTCGGTAGAGTCTTTGGTAAAAACCAGAAAGGCACAGCTGCCAGAAGACTTACCATTCCTGCTATTAGATAACCAAGCCACCAGGCCCCTACCCACTGGGGATCCTTGGAAGTCATAGTTACATGATCTGAAAGACAAGGAGGAGGGCTTAAGTAATAGATGTTGGCAGAGTGACCACGTTGAAAAAAGTCTTGTCCCTTTTTAATCACAAGACTGGCTCCATTGTGCCCAAACCCTCATAATTCACACATGATCCTTTTGCTCTGCTGCAGTGGTTCTCAACCTTCTGAATGCTGTCACCCTTTAATACAGGGTCACGGTTGGGTGACCCCCCCAATCATAAAATTATTTTTGCTGCTACATCATAACTCTCATTTTGCTACTGTTATGAATTGGGAGACCCCTGTGAAAGGGTTGTTTGACCCCCTAAAGGGGCCGTGACCCACAGGTTGAGAACTGCTGCTCTACTCTAAACTTATTTCCCTTGGTGGCTGAAGGACAAGGTGTGATTCTGGCAAATGAGGTTTTCTCCTTTTGCTCTTTGGACTAAATATGTAAAGTCTAACTACCGGAAGAAACGTCATGACTTTCACTTGGCAGTTCTGCAGAAGGGTCCTTAGCCCCGGTGCTTGAGGAAGACAATAGGTGTGGCAGAACTAACTATGAGACCCCAAAGCTCTTAAACCAACTACTCAAGATGACCTCTACTTTTATCTGATCTACATGTTGAACATGGAACATTTTGCATGAAGAAAGGGCTATCCTTGCACCTTCCTCTGACTCACATCTAGAACAGTCTACTCCTGGCACCAGAGAAGGGCAGCTAACTGTAAGATTAGCAGTTCCAAGCCCCCCTCTTGCCTCCCCATCAGCTACTCTGGTAAATCCACAGGGGCTGTTCTACCCAGTCATACGGGGTCATTGCAAGTCAATCGACTTGATGACACTGAATTTAATCTGGAAAAGCTCAAGAGTTATTGAAGTTAAATCAGGAGAATATTGTTTACTTAAGGGTGGTTAATAAAACTTTAGTGCTATTCTAGGCCTGAAGCAAGATATATTTATATAGATGAAGCCTTGACATCTTAATCATAATTAAAAACATATTTTAATATCATTTCTAATTTGACTAAATTATAAGCATTAACAAAGATTTTTAAACCAATTTTTTTCCTGTATGCTTTTCGGTTGTCATCGATACAATTCTGCCTCATGCTAGTTCTTATATGTAAAGTACAATTGTTCCATAGGATTTTCAAGGATGTGATCTTTTGGAAGTTGATCACCAAGTCTCTCTTTTGAGGTACCTTTGAGGGTTTCCAACCACCAAACTTTCAGTTAGTGGTGAAACCTTTAACTGTTTCTACCATGCAGGTACAACCTTAACCATTTGCACACCCTTTTAAAGAATCTATACAGCATATCACTTTACAGTTACTTCCAAAACTCTCCATGAGACCAGCACAATAGGCAGAAGTCGTTGGACCAAAACAAAACTCACTGCCATCAAGTGGTGCAGTGGTTATGAGTTGGGCTGCTAACTGAAAGGTCAACAGCTGTTCTGAGGAAGACAGGGCTTTCTACTCTCATAAAGATCACAGTATCAGAAACTCATGGACTGGGCTCCACAGAGTAAGTATGGTCTGAATTACAATAGAATTCTGCTCAGTAAATTGTTTATACTAGTTTATCATTGCATATTAATTACTTCCCCTTCACAATTCCCTCTGACTCACTCTCCCTATACTTTCTTATTCTGTATCAATTTTGAAGTCTGAATTTTTATTTTATCAAGTCAATGAATTTTATTTAGTGTACTATAACACAACCTGGCCTAAATACATTTTAAAATGCATGAACACATAAATGAAGGAATGCAATATTTAAGATTATCTTGAACCTTATTTATTTTTTTAAAAAAAGAAACACTAGTATAGAAGTTTCTATATTCTGTTCTAAAATTATTTCAAACTGTAATTGTGAAATTATTTGTGAATAAAAATTATTTGTTTTGAACTGCCTTCCAGGGTTTCCTTTAAAAAAGATAAATATCTGTTTCTAGAAGGTTAAACTCAGAGGAAAGAAATGGAATTATGAAAAAATCAGGTTCCCTCTCTCCCCATATTTCCAACACAAGTATTCTTTGACACATTTTAATTGTAGTTAGGAGTTCTCAAACAAACAAAACTAAGTACACTGCAATGGAGTCAATATAGACTCATAGTGCCCTTATAAGGCAGGATAAAACTGTCCCTGCGAGTTTCTGAAACTATTGACTCTTTTTTATGTTTTGCTTTTTAATTATTTTACTATTGACTCTTTATGGGAGTAGAAAACTCTGTTTTTCTCTGAAGGAGCCACTGGTGACTTCTAACTGCTGACCCTGTAGATCATAGGCCATCTTATAGCCACTATGCTGCCAGGGCTCCCTAAATAAAATATTTTAGCTGCATGGTAAGGAGAAGAAGGAAGAAGAGGAGGAGGAGAAGAAAGAGGAGGAAGAGGAGGAGGAGGAGGAGGAGGAGGAGGAAGAGGAGGAAGAGGAGGAGAAGGAGGAGGAGGAAGAGAAGGAGGAGAAGGAGGAGGAGGAAGAGAAGGAGGAGAAGGAGGAGGAGGAGGAAGAGGAGGAAGAGGAGGAGGAGAAGGAGGGGGGGAAGAGGAGGAGGAGAAGGAGGAGGAGGAATAGAAGGAGGAGAAGGAGGAGAAAGAGGAGGAGGAGGAAGAGGAGGAAGAGAAGGAGGAGAAGGAGGAGGAGGAAGAGGAGGAGGAGAAGGAAGAGGAGGAAGAGGAGGAGGAGGAGGAAGAGGAGGAAGAGGAGGAGGAGGAGGAGGAGGAAGAGGAGGAGGAGGAGGAGGAAGAGGAGGAGGAGAAGGAGGAGGAGGAAGAGGAGGAGGAGGAGGAAGAGGAGGAAGAGGAGGAGGAGAAGGAGGAGGAGGAAGAGGAGGAGGAGAAGGAGGAGGAGGAAGAGAAGGAGGAGAAGGAGGAGGAGGAAGAGGAGGAGGAGAAGGAGGAGGAGGAAGAGGAGGAAGAGGAGGAGGAGAAGGAGGAGGAGGAAGAGGAGGAGGAGAAGGAGGAGGAGGAAGAGGAGGAGGAGAAGGAAGAGGAGGAGGGGGAGGAAGAGGAGAAAGAGGAGGAGGAGAAGGAGGAGGAGGAAGAGGAGGAAGAGGAGGAGGAGAAGGAGGAGGAGGAAGAGGAGGAGGAGAAGGAGGAGGAGGAAGAGGAGGAGGAGGAGAGGAAGAGGAGGAAGAGGAGGAGGAGGAGAGGAGGAAGAGGAGGAGAAGGAAGAGGAGGAAGAGGAGGAGGAGGAGGAAGAGGAGGAAGAGGAGGAGGAGGAGGAGGAGGAGGAAGAGGAGGAGGAGAAGGAGGAGGAGGAAGAGGAGGAGGAGGAGGAAGAGGAGGAAGAGGAGGAGGAGAAGGAGGAGGAGGAAGAGGAGGAGGAGAAGGAGGAGGAGGAAGAGAAGGAGGAGAAGGAGGAGGAGGAAGAGGAGGAGGAGAAGGAGGAGGAAGAGGAAGAGGAGGAGGAGAAGGAGGAGGAGGAAGAGGAGGAGGAGGAGGAGGAGGAGGAAGAGGAGGAGGGGGAGGAAGAGGAGGAGGCCGGCGGCTCGCGGCGGCGCCGGCGGCGGCGTGCCTCGCCGGCGGCGCCTTCCGGCTTGCGTCGCGGCCGTGCGTCCGGTCTGCGGCGCGTCGGCGGCGCTCGGCGGCGTCGGCGGGTCGGCTGGCGTCGTCCTCGGCTGCTGCGCGCGGCTGCTGCGTCTCGTGCTGGCTCCGCGGCCGGTCTCTCCTGCGTCGTCGGCTGCGCTCGGCGGCTGCGCGGCGTCGGTCGCGGCGTCCGCGTCGTCGCCGGCTGCGGCTGCCGGCGTGCGGCGCGCCGCGGCCGCGGCCTCGTCGTCTTCCTGCGTGCGTCGCCGTCGTCTGCGGCGCCTGCTGTCGTGCGCCGTCGGCGGCTGCCGCGTCCTCTGCCGCGGCGTCTTCGCCTGCTGCTGTCCGCCGTCTGCGGCGCCGTCTGCGCCTGCGGCGTCGGCCGCTGCGGCTTCCGCTGCTGCGGCGCCGGCGTCTGCGGCCCCTGCGGCGGCTGCCGCGGCTCGCTCCGGCTTCTTCGGCCGCGGCGGCGCGCTGCTGCCTGGTCGCGCTTCGCGTGTCTGCCTCGTGCGGCTTCGCTTCTGCCGTCTGCGTCTTCGTCCCGCGTGCGGCGGCGCGGCGGCCGCGGCTTCGCGGCTCGGCGCCGTGCGAGCTGCTGCCGCGTCTGCGTGCGCTCGTCTGTGCGGCTGCCGCTTCGGCTTCTCCTGCGTCGTGCGGCGGTCCGCGGCGCCTGCTGCCTCGCTCGCGGCTGTCTCCTTCTGTCCGGTCGGCGTGCTCCGCGGCTGCCTCTGTCGTCGTCGCCCGCGTCGACGCCGCTGCGGCGTCGCCTCGTCTGCGGCTGCCAGCGGCCGTCTGCGCCGTGCTGCGTCTGCTCGTGCCTGCGGCGTCCGTCTGCTTCGTCGTCCGGTCTGCGCGGCGTGCTTCCGTCGGCCGGCTGCCTCGCGTCGTGCTTGCGCCTGCGGCTTCGCCGCGTCTGCTGCGCCCTGCCGGCTCTTCGTCGGCTTGCCGCTGCCGTCGTGCTCCTTCGTCGGCTTCCTCGGCGGCCTCGCTTCTGCTCCTGCTGCGTCGGCCCGCGGCGGCTGCGCCCGGCGTCTGCTCGGCCGCGTCTGCTTCCCTCGTCGGCGTCTGCCCGCGTCTGCGCGCCTTCTGCTGTCTCTTCTCGTGCGGCGTCGTCTTCGGCGCTGCCGCGGCGTCTCGGCTGCGGCGTCGCGCGTCGGCCGCGTCGGCGTCGCTGCCGGCTTCTCTTCGGCCGCGTCTCGGCTTCTGCTGCGTCGGCGCTGCGCTTCCGTCGCTTCTTCGGCTCCGTTCGTCTCTGCCTGC